>NC_056745.1:554468900-554521400 GCF_019279795.1 Protopterus annectens | reverse complement strand
TGCCGGTGACATTTCTGTACATGTGTATCGCACATTTTAATATTCATATGTTTGTGGGAGTGTGTTCTACAGTATGGCCTGTCAGGTTGTATTGCAGATGTGTATGTTTGTTTTTTTGTTACTTTCTGATTCACCCACTGCTCCCTCATACACCTCCAGTTCACCTGTTGCGCATCCAACACAGTCCCCCCTTTGCGAATTATTACATTACCCTGCCCCCCATACCCATATTCCACACACTCCATCCATCCCTTCTCTGGTTGATGGCCCATGGCACGGTCAAGGGAACACATTGCATACACTGCATATCTCTGGTACCTGTATGGTTGTGAGGACTACCCTGGCATTTTTCACCTTCCACATGCTGTACTTCATGCACATAGGTACACGGAAATACTTATCTTTCATGACATGGTAGGTAGACCCAGATAATATCCGTTCATCTTTGGCCCATCCTGACAAGGACGCCTTGGACCGCAAATGGGCAGATTTTGGGCAAATGCTCTGACCATTGGTAGGGTTGCCACCTTTTCATATGGCCAGGATGGGATATATTCGGGACACACATCAGATTTTACAGGCCAACACATACCCATGGTCAGTACAACGGATAGTACTTTTGTTTTATGCCTAAATGTAAGCTTATTGTTGTAGCAGTTTAGCTGCTTCTTCTGTTTCGTTTACTTGCTTATTCTATTTCTTGTAACATGTAGGTATGTTACATATGGAAATAACTATTGTATGTGACTATTACATGAGATGTGGGACATAATTATGTCCTACAGTCGCAGGATATTTTACATTTATAATGGTTTTGGTATGGACACAACTGCCCAGAGGGGGAATGTCCCTCACAATGTGGGACAGGTGGTAACCCTGACCACTGGGCTAGACTTAGCTATTGGCGGCGCACTAACACGATGCGTTTCACTTCCACTTGGTATACCTATCAACACTGCAGTAGAATATGGGCACGGGATTTTAAATGTCATTTGTTCGAGGGATGGGGACTCAATATTCAGCTACGTGCATTTGTGTTTGCTTCTTATTTTTGTGTTCACAAAACTGTCTTGCATGCTTTGCATACATTTCAATATCCATGGACACTGACAGGTGTGATTACTATTGGAGGCAGGCTGTAATATTCAGCATTTTAGGTTGCACATAAACAGCTGACATGTCTACGCCTCTGTGTGGCACTTTGACACGCCCCATGCACTCACGCACATTTCCTTTGCACGTGGATGTGGCAGCAGTGCGCCTTCATTAATATGCATATGGCGCTACTGTGCCATCTCTACGTTGCACGGTCGGCGCAAGCCTAACACCGTCATTGAGCCAAGCTTCATGAATCCCGGGGCTTGTTTTTTGTTTGTTTTTTTTTTTTGTGTATATGTAATAGTGAAGAGGTTTTTATTTCTTTTGTTATACAGACTGTTTGTACTGCGGTTTCACCATAAAAGTTGATTCTTGATTTTGGTGCTCTATATGTGCTGTGTCAGAGGTGAGAATAAAAACTGTACACAAGTGTACAATGTTTGCTACTGGTTCCTAGATGGGAGAGGTGCTCTTAAACTTTGTTAGGGTGTCAGCTTCTTTTGGTAAGGTTGCCTTAAAGAAATCTTTGAAGACAGTTGAATTTATAGGTGTTTTTGCTTGGGTTCTGATGTTGAAGGTAAATGATTGATGATCTGATCTAACTGGACATAGGTTAACTATGAGTGTACAGCATGATGGCACAATTTTTGTAGTAATAAAGACCAGTAAATCTGACCCCCTCATAGAAGACCTTCGGCATTAGCACTGCAAAAGGGAGAACTATTATTCATATTTATTTGTAGTTGTGCAAGTCTTGTAAATTATAAATGGACAGCTGAAATCCACAACTAAAGTGTTTGGTTCAATGGCGAGGGACTCAGTTTTATTTAGATATGCCTGTTGAGTTGCTGGTGAAACAGAAGGAGTTCTACAGTTGGCCAGTGTATGGTATGAGATCTTATTTAGCTTTATTAATGAATGGAGCAATTCAAGATCATTATCTTTCTGTATAAACCTGGATGTGATGGAGACTAGGAAGAATATAGCCATACCTTCACCAGTCATGGGGCACCCTCAGTAGAGAGTCTGAAGGAGTAGTAAGAACTAAAGCACGGTAAGAAGGTTATGTAACACAGCACTGGAACCATGTTTCAATAAATATATAGTTAAAATTTTAGGGACAGTATGGCTTGCAGGCTGGCGATTTCTTGTTGAAGCTTCTAGGATTGAGCAGCATTACCTTCATACTGTCGTGAATTGGGTTGCCTATGTTGATAGATGGAGTAGGGTAGAGTAACTTTGCCTTAAAAATGCAATGTGGAGGGCAAGACAGTCTCAGCCAATATTCATAACTTGTAACACTGTCCTACACAGTGGCAGCGGGGCACATCCATTCTTACCTGCCACTGCTATGTCCCATTCTTGTCATTAGTTGTTTATCTCAGCATTACTCTATTGACTGCATTTTTCCTTTTAATGCCTGTTGTACACAAGTGTCGAACATTCTGTTTATTGCTTTTTTTGTTCATTTTCTATTCTGTATTACATTATTTCTGTTTTGTTATTTTGTTTCTCTTCCTTTATGTTTATTTGTTTTGCATTTTCTTTTGTGGATCAGAATTTGGAGCAGCAGCATCCACCAAATCCCACACCAGTCTCATTATTAGTTGCTTGATCTCCAGACCAGCCTGTCTGCATAATGACTAAAGTCATCCTGGGGGGGGGGGGGGTAAAAGAATTTGCTGATGGCCCCTGGTGCTTATCCATTAAGGAGTCAGGCTGCTCATCAAGAAGTGGCATTGAGTGGGGCCTCTTGGGTCACCCAGAAGGGAGGGCACCAGCTGACCTTGACTATGGAACATTGACTTCAGACCTGGACTGGTATCCAGACATGCATTCTCATGAGACTGGCAGTGTTTCTTAGCTACATGGCCCCAGAGTGCCTGATTTCTAGTTAGATTCCCTGCTGTTGCAGTTTGGAAGGTAATCATTATCCCACCCCATCATCTAACATGTTATTCCACTTCCTTATGAGTCACTCACTTGCCCTGTTTGTTGTCCACCCCTTCTCATCACCATTTGTTCATCCTCTGTTTGTCTGCATATCTCCTTTATAGCCCCTTTTTTATTAGCACGTTCCTGTCAGTTTTTATCTGCATTATATGCTTGTGTGTCTGCCCCTGCTGCCTTCCTTATACCTTCCTTTTCAACCACATCATTCCCTGTGCTAGAAACCATTAGAGATCTCCAAACACACAAAAAGCAACTGATTGAATGAGGTTATGGCATCCTTTCATAAAATACTTAGACACAAGATAGGCTAAAATAGTTACTCAAGTCAAAGATAATCACACAGCATTTTTTAGTTCTGTTTGTAATTTCAAAAACACAGCTGCGAATGATATTAACTACAATGAGGCTGAAGATATAGGGAACCTACTGGCTGATAAATTTAGCTCTAACTTTGCATCTTTTCTCCTGCTTTTTGTCCCTCAACATATACCTTAAACTGGCTCACCTCCAGCTATCACAAAAGACCAAGTCCTGAAAGTGCTATCAAAAGCTAAAAAATACTGCATCACTGGGTCCTAACAATATCCCTGGATGCACCTTAAATGGAATGAAGCATGATTTAGCCACAGCCCTAACACTGTTCAATCTCGGCCTCCATACAGGTATTGTACCAGGTGAATGGAGAACAGCTGCAGTCATTCCCCTGCATAAGGGAGAACCTTCCACAGACCCAGGCAATTTCAGACCTGTAAGTCTAACCAGCCTCATATGCAAAGCCATGAAAAGACTTATTACAGAATTAAGCAATCAGGACATATGAAACCTTTAAACTCTGGACCTGTCTCAGTTTGGTTTTGTTCAGGGCAGGTCATGCTTACTCAACCTGGTGGATTTTTTTGAAAAAGTCACCAAAACAATGGGTGAAAGCAAAATGGTTTACACCACATTCCCCAACCTGGCCAAAGCTTTTGACACAATTCCTCACTCAGGCATAGTAGAAAAGCTAAATAAACTGGGAATAAATCCCTGTGTCACCTGCTGCATTGCAAACTGGCTCACAGATAAGGTGTAGGAAATCAAAACAGGGGAAGTTACCTCCACAGAGAATCCAGTCAGTCACCAGTGGAATCCCACAGGGTTCTGTACTGAGATCTCTTCTGTTTAGCATCTACTTTTCTATAGTAAAATCCAATAGCAAAGGGCTCTGGCTGACTGCAAGATAGGAGCAGTAATTGAATCCCTACATGGTTTAGCCATTCTGCAGGAAGGTTTGTATTGAATACATAACTGGTGCCAAAATCATGAACTGAAACCAAATGCCAAAAAATGCATTACTGTGTCCTTTGGAATGATATCTACCTGAGGGAACTACCTTATTGACAATACACCCGTAAGAGTTGACCCAACCGTTTTGAATTTGAGAACTTAGGTGGACAGGGACCTAACATTTGAACAACATGTGCCTGTTGTTGTAAGAAAGTCCTTTTACATTGCGCAGCTTATAAACAAAGGGATTGTGTCTAGACCTAGGGATGTCATTGTCCCCTTTATGTATTCCTCATTAAGCCAATCATTTAATATAATACCCCTTGTGGCATGTATCTGTCCAGACACATACAACACCTGGAACACAAACAGAGATACCTTACTAAAAGGATACATGCCTAAATGAAATGCCCTACATGGACTGACTCAAGCACTATCACTGTACACGGTATCCTACAGACTGTTAAAAGGTGACCTGTGTCCTCTGACCCATTACTGAAAGATTTACTGAATATCAGCAAGTCATATGGCATCAGAAATACTCAGTCTAGGGATCCAACCCTCTTCTGCAGCATTAACAGAACGGTTTGGAGGGACAGGTATGTCTCGCAAAGGATACCTTTGCTGTGGAACAGACTCCCCATCCACATAACACAAAGTTCATTCTTGTCTATATTCAAGTGCACCTTAGATCTATGGATGGGAAAAAGTAAATTTACCCCAGGACTGCCCCATGTACTACTAACTGACAGAGGCAGCTCCTGAATGATTTATCCCACCAGTGGGTCCTCTCGAATTATCTATAGTGTGATCCCAGTTATTCTTATTAGGGATAATATATAATTATCAACCACAGGATGGGTAAGATCAGTCTATAACCAAATGAGATAGTTTATTTCAAGCATGACAAGGGGAAATTAGCTAAGCTTAAAATGGCCTGCAATGGCAGCTACCCTAGTAGTTACCTATGTACCTATAAAATCGTTGCAATACTGATTGAACTATTTAACTATATTGTGTAATGGGGCAATGCACAATCCCTTACAAGAATCAATTGACTACCATATTTATAGTCAAACTGTGGATGGGTCACACAGATTAAAAAATCATGCATATATCAACATGCTATCAGTGATATCGGTGAGTAAATTTACATCTCAATCACTATATCTAATCTCCCATTTTCTATCAGAGTACAAGGCTTAGCAAAAACCCAGATAATACCATTCTAGAAATCTTAGCAGACTATGACAACTTGAAATATAACAAAGGAGCATCTTTTGCCTTAGATTCCTCAAAGGTATTTGATATGGATAGGTTATATTCAAATTATTATGTCTCTACTAAAAGGATACAATTTCCCTAGCTAATATGTACAGCTATATCCAGTGCATGCAAAGTAACATCACATAGGCTAAGAATCAATAGTGCAAATACAAACAGGTCCAGACAAGGATGCCCACTATCTCCACACATATTTAACATGCTGTCACCACTATTCCACTATATTCGGTGATCTCCATATCAGGGGATCAAGGTTTACAGGGACTGAGATGTGCATTATATTTTTGTATGATATTCTATAATATCTTGAAAGCTCCTATATCTCAGTTCTACTTCTGCTGAATATAATAAAAGAATAGAACATGGTTTCTAATAGCACAATCTAGAAAATCAACTTCTGGCCATGGGGAAATAGCTGTAGTTTCCTTGACCCGGTTAACCTGGGTAGCACAGAAAATCCTTTACATAGTTAAGATATCTAGGTATTACATATAATTAGTATCACAAATAATTTCTAACATGTTATTTTCCAAAACACTAGCACAAAAAAAAACAAACAAAAAAAAAAAAAAACGCTTAGCTAGATGGTTGAAATTACATTTGAGCCTTTGGTTCCAACATCAATCATCAAAATAAATATACCTCAGTTTTATTCTTCTTAATTAATAACACTGTTTCATGAATACAATAAATTATTTTCACCTAGTTGAATAAAGTGGAAGTTGACTGTAACCATAACTAAAAAGGCCACAAACACAGACAGAAAAAAAAAATAACATGTCCAAACGACAAGGGTGGATCAGAACTCTCAGACTTCAAGTTATACTATTAAGAAGTTATACTATTAAGCAAGCAAATGTATAACTGTATAAGAAGTGTCAGTGTATATTAAAGACTTCTGTAAATGCTGATTGACTCCGTAAAAGCCTCTAAACCTGAAATTATGAGTGAATTGTCACTGAAAAGTGTTTCATGTAATTGTAGACTGTTAAGGGCTACATGTAAGGTTTAGCTGATTCACCCAGTTCATGTATTGAGTTGCCATTTGCTCTGTACTCCCTTACATATTTCAATATCTATAATTTTACTGAACTGGTCATTTAGTATTGGTCTTGTAATACAGTTGGCTGAGTGAGTATATCTAAGGGTGGTCTTGGATAACTTACAGTTGTATTCTGAGTATTGAAATGATGATAGTTTATGTAGTCAGCTTAAGTTCACCATTTGGAAATCAAACCAACATATAAATAGAGGACAGAATAGAAAAACAGCATTTTTGTAGGGTAGGGTAAGGTGGCAAGCCCCTTTTCACCCCCTATGCAGAGAAAAGTTTGCCCCCACATCCCACTTAGTTCTATGCTTACCTACTCCAAGGTCACACACCCACTGGGAAAAAGCATGTCCTTTTCTGACTTTATAGAATACTTTAGTAAGAAATTCTTTATGCTTCTGAACAGTCAGGTTAATTAAGTCATCCAGACAAATCCTCAGCCATTGAGCGTACTGACAGACCTCTTCATGACCACTGTTTAGTTTTACAGCTGATATGAAGAGAATCTTTCAATTATTAATTACCAAGGTAAAAGAGGTAAACATAATAACAGACTCGCATGTCAGGTTTTAATTTTATGACTCTAAGGCAGTCTGCTCTGACTGCCATGTACTGAGTCAGACTTGGGAAGATTTTTGATTAAAAGCTTCTAAACACGAGTATTGTAATTGTGAGCAAGAACTTCACTGTAGCAAATTGTAGAATTTTCAGAATACAATGAGAAGCTTTGTTTTTTTTGGAGTGCAGTTGTGTCCACCAGTGGCTAACCGACCATCACCTCCACAACCAGGACATTATTGACCACTACTGTATGATAAGGGAGACCATATGAGAGTTAGTAAACATGCATTACCCAAACAGGGAATCAAAAGGAAAGGAAAGTATGGGCTGCTCATTCTTGTGGATGCTAACCATCCTTGTTATGGAGAACTTATAGTTTCTGCCAGGGGACACACTAGGACTTTCAGAGGCATCGGCCATAAAGCTCCTACACTGCTTACTTCATGTGATGCTGCAGCATGTTAGGGAGCATATATGTTTTCCATAGACAGCAAAGTAGAGAACCATCACTGTCAGGTTATTGTGCAACATTGTTTATTTTTCAGAAGTCCGAGCAGCCATTATTTGTATCCACATCAACCAGATGGGCATCCACTCCATCACCTGCCATGTTGTGTGAGATGCAATGTTTATTATATGAGATGTGTCTAAGTACCAACCAGGTAGTTCCTATGATTCCCACATTTAGCACATGTGTGACGTTACAGTGTGATTTAATGTCCTACCAGGTCAACTAGTTGATAAGTTCACACACTGGTTGGTGCATTGGTTGCTATATGGGTTCCATTCAAACAGACAGCAGGCCACATATAATGGTGTCCACTGTTTTGAGTCACAGGTGATGCTGTATACTGTGCAGTGAAATAATGAATGATGAGCTCATCCAAAACTCACAAACAATGGCTGAGATGGTGCATTCAAAGCAAAGAATGTTGTTGAATGTGTGTTTGGACAATTAAAGGGTAACCTCCAATGACCAAATATTTTCTGTGTGCACCCTGTTGCACGATATGGTAGTATAAAAGCAGATACAACATGGGGACATTGAAGTACTGCCTGATAGACATGTTGTAGCTGCAGATGGGGAGTCTGGCATACAGTCATCAGAGGAGCACCAGCAGCAAGAAGCACATGGGCACAATGCATTGAATAACTGGCAAAGAGGTAGCATCTGTTTCACAACTATGGGTCATGACACAGGCAACAGAGAATAAAACTGATGTGTGCATTATCACACCTGAGCTGTGCATTTTAGTACATTGACTTTCCATGCTGTACATCAGACATTACTTTACTCATCCATTCTGGGGGATGAGCAAAACACTCATCACCATAATCATCATTTGCACATGTTGAATAGGGCACAGTGACAGTTAATTGTGATGATATGGAAAGTGGGTTCAGGAGTCCTTCAAGGAAGTATTAAAAGAGTCACAGACTGCATCTGCCAGTGGTCAAGTGGAATTGCCATGTTGATAGAATTGTGAATGTGCACTGACTAGCCTGCAGTTTCAGGGTTCAATGCATTCTGTGATAAAGATGTTTCAGGAACCCTGAGCTTGTATTGCTTTTAAGAACAAATAGATGGATAGCATCCATCCCCCAGAAGACAGTGATGGTTAGGTATGAAACTTCACTGTCAAATACAGGATAGGAATAGTATAGAAGTGCAAGAATCAGAAGCCTGGTGAGGCATCCCAGATGTGCAGCCTGAGGAACACCACTGTCCATAACTATGATAATGGCCATGCCCAGGTGTGTTTGTTGCTGTGGCCAGAGGTAACAGTGATGCAGTCTGTGAAGTTATATGTGCCATCAAGGTAAGTGCAGCCTGAGACTGCTCCCCTTGCATCAGGACTATTGCCTGGCCATGACTCTTGTGCTACCTGCCCTTTGGATGCACCAATGGATGTCATGTAAGCTACCAGTGAGCTGAGAAGCCATGTTTGCTACAGGTTCCTATACATCGGGTCTCTTTTGTTGCATGTCATCCCACACTCCCTGTTGCCATCACATATCCTCACACAAGCCATCAACATCTCTACAGTCTGTACCTGGATCACTGATCTGCACAGCTGCTCATTTATGTCAAGTATAGAATCCAGCTCAGTCATGGTGGTGATGCTCACCAACAGGCCTCTCCACTAGAGTTTGTTTGCACTCATCACATGAAGTACTACTGATGGATGCCACCTGTGGCGATGACTCCTGTGTAGTCTTGGTGGAGCTCACATTAACAGGATATCCAGCTGCAAACACTGATGATGTCTGAAATCATGCCTACCCCTCCACCACTACATTGTATACATGGGATGTGTGTGATTTATCCAATGTTAAGCCTTGCTGGTAATGCCACTATGTCATCTGACTGTGCCATGTGCACTTTGCCATCAATGATTGCCACAGGTGACCTAAAGACATTAGGCATTTGCCATACCATTGTGTGGAACCTTTACCAGTAGAACCAGTGAAAAAATGACGTACTTGTGGCAGTGCTGGAATGTATGCCTCAGCCCCCCAACTCAAGTTACACAGACTGCTTCTTGACAGTTCTGCGAATGGTATATGGACATATGCAGATTTTCTGGGGCAAGGTGTTGCAACTGTAGCCCCTACAGACCTTGAGAACAGGAAAGATGTGTTTTGCTTAATAGTTCCATCTCAAATGCATGTCGCATGCAGATCAATGGTCATCATGGAAACATACCTGGCAAATTTCCTACAGGCACTTTAGCAGTTATCACTACCACAACTTCCCCTTCCAATGCACTACCAGGTATAAGGATCAGTTCAGACCCCCCCCCCACCCTGGCCAGGACAAGGATACTAGAAGTTTGCCCAATTCTATGAGCCTTTTCAGTGTTGGTGGTCTACATGTTTTGGTGGACCTGTCCCTCGTGAAGTCTTGTGCCTTGATCTTAACATGCAATATCATATCAGTGACCATTCACCACACATGCACTAGCATTCTGTTATGGCCACTCAAAACTTGTTGTCTGCACCACTCTGCCACACCAGGTCCTGAAAACCCTTGTCTGTTTTAGCTTTGTACATGCCAGATGTGTATTGGGCTTGCAGTAACACCTCAGTCTCTTGGGTAGTTAATTTTTCTGTTACTATTCTTACGGGCCCATGACAAGAACGTGTTCACCTATAAGTTATTCAGGTCAGTTGTGTGTGCGTGTGTGTGTGTGTGTGTGTGTGTGTGTGTGTGTGTGTGTGTGTGTTTGTAAGAGTTTCTTTGCTGACCCATATGTATCAGCGCTGTGTCCAATTAATTTGGTGGCCTAGCACCTGTTGAGTGTTAATCTGTGACCATTCCCACCCCATTATCTACTGACTGCAGCAATAGGCACATTATTATTGTCGATTTGCTTGCATCATTGTGCTGATGGACAGTAGCATCATAACTTGCACTCTGTGTGCATAGGCCACAGCCCCCTTGGACATGTACCCATCACACCCCTGTGTTGAGTTCTCTGTCATGGTGAGTCCTCCAACTGAACATATATCTTTGTGCTGTGTTTCATTCCATGATTTTCCTCTCATCTGGCTATGTATCTGAAATGCCTTCTGTTATATTGACTGCCATGATGGACAGACTCCCACTATCTAGACTTGTACATGTCATGCCCTTGTTTTGTATTCCTTGCCACAGTGAGCACTGAACTGGACATATATGTATCATGCTCTTGGCCTGTGTTTTCTTCCATGGTACCCTCCTCCTGCTGGACATGTTCCTGCCATGCTCTTGTGTTAGGTTACCTTACAGATATTTACTTGTTCCAATCTGTTCCTGTTACTACCATCCACCATGGATACTCAGTAGGGTGCACAGGTACATTACCAGGCATCTTGCCTTCCTTCATTATGCCTGGATTAAAGTTTAATATCTTCTTCAGTGAATTCCTGTTGTTGAATTTCTCATCTTAACATTGTCTTCCTCAATATGGCAACCAAGCTTAGCATCACATTCAAGCAATCCTCATATTATGTCAATTATACTAATGAGGGAATCTAGCCTAATCTTTTCTGAATCAGTACCATAATGCATTGCAGTTTCACTCCCAAGCATAACTATTATATTTGTCCTGATCATATGAGGGTTAATGGGATGTGTGCACACCATGCTTATGTAATAAGCCTGTAAAGCTCCTATAACTATGATTCTGCACTAATAATACTTTTAGTAATCTACCACTGCTGCTCAGAAATAAACATTGCTCAGCCTACTCATCCTCTGACCTACTATTAAAAACCCAATCAGCCTTCACTAAAACAGAAACCTGGATGCAAAGTAATCACTTTGCCTTAAATGCCAATAAAACCAAACTGATGATCTTTACTCCCTCTAGAAACTCCAGTATCAACAAAAACCCATTCTCCATAATCAGCTACAATAACAACCCCCTCGAAATTGTCTCCAACACCAAACTACTCGGCATCACCATTGATGAAAATCTAAAATCTGATACCCATATCCAAACCACCATTAAAAAAAAAAACACCAAAAGAAGCTAGGACTCCTGTAAAGACACAACCACTACATGAGCCCTTCCACCAGACAAATCCTAGCCTCTTCCTTCCTTCTCCCCTCACTTATGTATGGCGTTCCTCTATTAAGCAATTTACAACTTGGCCTACAATCCAAACTCGAATCCTGCTACCATAAAATAAGCAAATGTGCAACCAGTTCTAAAAACTCAACACACCACTGCCTCTCCCTCCCTATCTTCCAATGGCTTGAACTACCCAATTACCTAAAATTCCTCCAGCTTACTACTGCCCACAAGATCATCTTCAAACCTTACAGCTGCCCTTTTTTCACTACTGCCTTAACCCCCCTACTTATCTAACCACTCTCTTAGATCAGAAAAACAAAACCTCCTTCATCTCTACAAACCCACTAGACCCCCTGGCCAACTTCTGCTCTCCTGCTCCATAGCCAAGCTATGGAACTCTCCCCCCCTTCAAAATACTTTTAACCAGACCAACTTCAAATCTTTCTTGTTCTCACACCTATCTTCAGAATGGGCATGGCCATGTCACACTCTTACCTAACGTTCCCGCTATACTCTCTCTCTCTTTCCCATTCCCACTTTCATGCTCATTCCTCTCACTTATCCATTCCTACTGTTTCACTCCACTATACAATTCTAGATAACCTTCTTCTGCACTTGGGAAAACCTTCTCAAATTGTCTCAGTCATCATGAAACTAACTCCATATAGTTATATTACATTTCTCAACCACTTTCCTTTCATCTTTATCCACACTCAAGATTGTAATCTCCCCACCAGCACTGTGCTGAATTCTCCACCTGACATTCACATCATACTGCTTTGTGTTATTAATATGCCAAATTATGTTGTACTATGCTTGCATGTAAAATGCTGTATTCTTAACCTGATGATTATGTTTATACTAAGTTGTACATGTATGTAATAAGTCATTGGAGCTTTTCTCCCCGGGCCTCCACTGAAAACGGGCTCTTCTTAGCCCAGCGGACTTTTCTGGTCATCAAACTGAAATAAATGAATAAATTCCACGATGACCAAATGTGCAATTGTGCACATGGGGCTACCAGTTTGCTCCTCTTGAAGACAATTATAGTGGATATGGCCTCTTAATCCACTATCTTTGGCAGGGCTTCTGTCTGGTACAAGCATAAGACCAGAATTTTCCTATGGGGAAAGGGGGAGCCACCACGGACCCTTGGAACTACTGCCCATTTAGCCTAATGAGCCTGGTCTGCAAGGCCATGGAACGTATCATCATGGAACTTGTAAACAAAGACATTAGTAATCTACACACTCTGGACCCCACCCAGTTTGGGTTTGTAAAAGGCAGATCATGTCTCCTAAACCCGATAGACTTCTTTGAAGCAGTCACCAAAGCCGTAGACTAGGGTAAGGTCATTCACACAGCCTATCTAGATCTTGTCAAGGCTTTTGACACCATCCCCCACTCTGGAATTATAGATAAACTCACTAAACCAGGCATAAATCCATATGTCACAAGATGGGCTGCCAAATGGCTCACTGACAGAACCCACAATGTGAAAATAGCAGACTGCAAATCTGACTTCAGACCAGTGACAAGTGGAGTACCACAAGGTTCAGTCCTGCATCCTCTCCTGTTTGGTATCTACTTTTCTAAAGTACAGACTAATCCAGGAGGTCTTTGGCGAATGACGTTTGCAGATGACTGTAAACTAGGAGCCATAATTGAAACTCCTAACGATGTGGACATCCTACAAAAGGGGCTCACTGAGACAGATGCCTGGTGTCAAAGCCATGGCCTCAATCTCAATCCAAAAAGTGTATTATCATCCCCTTTGGTAAAAACTCTGTACCCATGAGCTACCACATAGGTGGTAGTCTACTTAACACCGAAAGTGTGATAAGAGACCTTGGGACACAGGTGGACAGTAGTCTCTCCTTTGATAATCACATCGCCACAGTAGTCAGGAAATCCTTCTACGTGGCACACCTCATCACAAAAGGTTTCTCATCCAGGAAAAAAGAGGTAATTGTTTCCCTCTACTCGTCACTCATTACACTCATTGTACATTACAGCACTCCTTTTGCTATGTACCTCACAAGACATCTACAACAACTGAAAAGGCCACAGAAATACCTCACAAAGAAGATCACCGGCCTCAAACAGATGCCCTACGCAGACTGTCTCAAAAACTCCAGCTTTACTCCATTGCATATCGCCTACTCAGAGGCGATCTCTGCCTAACATACAAAGCTATGTCAAACCCAGAGCTGTTGAACATGCTCCACTTAAAGAAATCCCAATCCCTTCAAGCTACACACTCTAGGGACCAAAATCTTGTCACCACAATAAACAGAACATGCTGGAGGGATAGATTTCTAACCCAGAGACTTCCCATACTCCGGAACAAACTACCTATCTATATCAAACAAAGCTCCTCATTAGCACTCTTCAAGAAAAATCTTGATGATTGGATGGGAAATAGGAAATTCACCCCGGGGATCACCTCTGTGGCTTTGCTCAACAGGGGCATAGGAAAATAATTTTCTTGGGTGGCGAAAGCCAGGGTATCTTTTTGGCTAGGCTTGTATAGGCCCTAGGGCCAATAGCCTAGTACCTACCTATGAACCTATGAACTTATGTATCTGCTAAACAGGGACTATCAGGAGCACCTGCTGTTCCAATATACTGGCGCATTATATCAGATAGATGCTTGGTACTAGCTTGTCATGGCCTCACCCATTCTGGTTAGCAGTGCAAGTATTGATATAATTCCACCCTGACTTACTTTGCTAATGGGAAGCAGAAGTCAGATACATTGTGCCAACTTTTAATTTAAGCACTTTTTCCTTCCTTTGTTCATAGTATACTGAATTGTATATACTTTCTTTCAAGAGGCATCAGGTGTGAAGGCTGGTTGCTCCTGAAACATGGTAGTAGTTAGATGCCTGCACTAGCACCATGGTGCATCTCCTGCTATAGCTAGTATGGCTACTTAAATATCCAGGCCTGATTATTGGGCTGCCACAGACAGAGCCTGCTCATGAAGTCAACCATGTTGTATGGGTAGACTCTCCTCTGGGCCAGTTAGACAGGCCCACTTGTACCTCCTCCAAGCTATTTCTCTCTATTATATGTCAGTCTGCATACACTGTTTGCAGTCCAAACATCACCACTTGTCCTTTTGTATGTCTATATCACTCCTCTGTTGTCCCCACCATATGTGTCAATACTGCCTCAGTCTGTCTATGTCTGCTTTTATGTTGGTCTCGCCCTGCTACTTTCCCTGCTCCATCAATCCATCCCACAGCACCATGTTACCTTTCCCAGCTACCTTTCTTCTTCTTCAGATGTCCCCGAAAAACTATGCCCTACTTCTCCCCCATATAATTTCTTATGGCTACCCTTCTGTGTGTTCCTCTGCTTGCTATTCCCATTTTTCTACCTTTGCATCTCTTTCCTTCCTCTCCGGTTACATGATGAGCAGTGTTGACATTGTGCTGTGCTGTCCCTCTATGACTTACTCACAGTTCAGGAGTTGCCTTTATGAGGTACTTCTTCGCATGCATGAGCACGCATTGCCTCAGGCACATCACCTTACTGTTTTTGCAGGATAACCATTTGATATTTTTGATAAGTGTGAATACTGGAGTAGAAAGACTGAATAACTGAAAATGTAGACTTACATACATTGTCTAAGAATGCCATTTCACAATTTTCCCCTTTCTCCAAGGTACAAAACAATAAGTAAAAAGGTCACACAGAAAAAACAATCAGTTAAAAACCAAAAAGAAAAATCTAGCAAAGCTAGACTTTCCACTGTGTGATACCTTAAACCTCTTGTATTAGAGGACACATGAGATATATGACAATTACCCCTTAAGGACATCAGGTGTTTCAGCTAAATGGCAATTCTGAATGTCTGGACAATTTCAGGTCAATGAAGCAAAACCCCACTAGCTGTGGACATGCATGTTTCTGCCTTCTTATGGCATCATCAGCACAGCCTAAGTGGAATGTTTGGCTAACATTATCCCATGTCGCCTCTAATACAAGAGGTTTAAGGTATTACACAGTGAAAAGTCTAGCTTTGCTCGATTTTTCTTTTCGGTTTTTTAACTGATTGGTTTTTCTGTGTGACCTTTTTACTTATTGTGTTAGTTTGTTGGGATATTTTGCAGTCACCCTAATTTTTATGGATATCAGTTGGGTATGACAACCCTCTGTTTTCAAATGTTAGCCAAACATTCCACTTGTGCTGTGCTGATGATGCCATAAGAAGGCAGAAGCATGCATGTCCACAGCTAGTGGAGTTTGGCTTTATTGGCCTGAAATTGTTCAGAACTAGACTTAAAAGAAAAAGTCATGGACATTCAGAATTGCCATTTAGCTGAAACATCTGATGTCCTTAAGGGGTAATTTGCATATGTCCCATGTTGCCTCTAATACAAGAGGTTTACGTTATCACACAGTGGAAAGTCTGGCTTTGCTAAACCTTTTTCCAAGGTATGGCAATACTGGAGTAAGTATATATTTTATGTTGGGAGGTGTGGGGGGCTTGACAAACAACTTTAAAGAAGAGCAATGTTCAACATCTGCTGTTCTACTGTATTTTCATAGCTACTTTTTCTGTAATTCCAGGGATCACAATTAATCTTGGAATTACAATAGGGGGACTTTTTGCTACTCATTTGCTAAAGTTGAGTAGCATGAATGCTGCTAGTAGTGTGCCTGCACTAATTTACTATGCAGCCATTTTCTCAGAATGCCAGTGCTCTGCCAGTCCTAATACATAGCTACACAGCAACAGGCCACATTACACCAACATATCCTTTATATTTAGCACTGCATCATGGTAAAATAAATATTTCTGAATAACCCTCCCTCCCATGGTTCAATTTATTGATTGATACAAAAAACAATTACAGTTTAAATAATTATACCAAACTGGACATAATACGAAAATATTTGTCAAAAAGAGATACAAGTTATATAATGATGATTTAATAGTTAGAAAAATTTTAGCCAGTTTATAGAGAAATTAAAGGTAAGTTGGTATAATATGAACAGGAATTGCAATAGGAAGTGAGAGAAAAGCAGGCTTATGGGAGAGAGAGAAAGCCTGAGGAGAGAAATTGATAGAAGTAAGGAAGTAAGTGAAGAAGGGAGAGTAAAGAGATGTAAGGTATAAATAGGTATTTGTTCACATTCAGGGATATATCCTGGTGTTGAGCAAAACCGGAGCCAGTTTATGGCTAGGAGGTCTTTCAGAATGGTTTGAAGGATGGGAGGAAAGGTACTGAACTGATGGATACGGAGAAGGAGTTCCAGGCCTTAGCAGCATGGTATGAGTACAGACAATGCCCAGCAGATTTGATATTTTACAATACAGAATCTAGGAAATGTCAGTAACCAAGGAAGGTGACATTGTTTAGGGAATCCTTTTGTATTCTTCATTTCCAGGTATGGATTTTAGAACAATCTGTAGCCAAGGAAAGAGTGTTTAAAATATTTTTTTTCCCCATTTTGTTTATTGTTGTATGCTAGTAGGGTAATTCATAGGTTCATAAGTACTTACTACTAAGCTATTGATCTGTGAGACTCATCACACTTCACATGAATGCACTTCAAACAAAGTAAAGACAGCAATTTGGTGAGAAAACCGGACTATAGTATTATCTGGATACTTCAAACAGATGTTCTGAAAACTTTGTTAATGCAAGAGGTATAGTAAACATTCAGATTTTTACCTTCAGGACAGCATTGTTATAAAAGCCTTACATGTAGATATCATGCAAAAGCAGGAAATAATCTAAAAAATAAATATGCAAATGAAAACATACCTGAACCCGATTCAAACTTCACTTCAGACCTGTGGGTAGAAGAACATTTGAAAAGGATAAAACACTCCGATGAAGTAGTTGACTGAAACGGGTAGAATATTGGTATCATAAAGCTTCACATTTTAGAATAACTGGGTGAGTAATTTTATGTAACATAAGATTCTAAAATAGCAAAATAAAACAAAACAATGCAAGTTGATATAATATAATATGGGATAATAACACAGCACATAACATGTAGCACTAACACACACAACACAACACAACATAACATATACCATTTGAGTGTTTGTAGGATAATGGTTCCCCTTTCCCAGTTGTCACTTTAGGTTCTTAGGTTCATAGTTATATATTAGGCTATCGACCACCAGGGCCTTTATAAGCCTAACCCTGCATTGAAACCCAGTTGTGTCCCTATGTATCATGGGCGTTTGAGGCATTATGCTAGTTGGGAAGTTTCTAGAGGTTATGTGGGGAGGAGGGGTATGTTACTTCAGGCATTATTTTCTGCATCTGTCTGTCAGAAACATGGGGGCCAGACCCAGGGTGAATTTCTTATTTCCCATCCATTGCTCAAGGTTACACTTAAACAGGATTAGGGATGGACTCTGCTTCACATGGATCGAGAGCCTGTTCCAGATCATGATGAACTTCTGAGACACATATCTGTCTTGCCAACATGTCTTATGTCACAAACAAAATTTAAATCCTTGGACCTAGTGCTTCTGATGCTGTTTTTTTTTTTTTTTGTTTTTTTTTTTGCAGATACACAAAAGGTCCATCAGAGTTGCATCCAAGGATGTCTTATATGTCAGGCATAGATTGCGCAGTACAGAGATAGGGCTTTAAGGTGATCCATATAGAGCAATATGTTTAAGCCCTGGATTCTCTTGGTAAAGAATCTTTGTGAGCATTCCAATTGTTGCATATATTGGTCAGATACCTGCCAAAGGGGGCATTATACTCAATGATGGGTCTGATAACCATTGAATAAAGTGTCAGTATGACTTCCTAGGACCTTAATGCCATGCCCTTACTTTGTTGGGTGACATTGCATGATTTTCTTACTACTTGTCCTTAAGCATTTTAAATATCTCAGCTGTCTTATCCTGTAATACTGATTCTGACAACTCATTCCATCTGTCTACCACTCTCTGTGAAGAAGTGCTTACTAATGTTTAGGCTGAACTAGGTTGCCTTTATTTTGTAGTCATGCTCCCTCATAAACCACCATGTCCTTCCAGTAAAGTTTAATCTCATCATATATCCACTTTACTCTCTTATGCACCTGTGCCATACCTTCCTTGCCTCTCCTTTTTTGTATTTAACACACATCAAGGTGCCTGTACCCCTCTTTAGGCACCATTCCATTTATTTCACACACCATTCTTTCTTCCTTTCTCTAGCTGCAGGCTCTTTTCCCACTTAAGACCTTCAAAACTGTATAATGAATTCTAGCTGTGATCTTGCAAGAGTCAACAGATGTATAATCACCTTCTCATCCTGGGATGTTACACCAGTGGGTGTAACTGAGCATTTTGTTTGTTACTGCTGTTTCACATTGGTCTCATAGAACAGTATCAGGTTATTATACACCAAAACCAGGAATCAAATATACCAAAGTATATAACCACTG
Organism: Protopterus annectens; assembly: GCF_019279795.1. Taxonomy (NCBI): domain Eukaryota; kingdom Metazoa; phylum Chordata; order Ceratodontiformes; family Protopteridae; genus Protopterus; species Protopterus annectens. The sequence goes on along the minus strand of NC_056745.1, from coordinate 554,502,206 downwards.
AAAGGTGTCCCAATCTAAGCGGAGCCACTGCAAGTACAACGAAAGTACAGCTCACCAAAGTTCAGCTCACCAAAAATGTCCAGGCCCATAAACGTTCCAAAAGACTTTATTGAACAAATAACACAGAATAAAATAAACGTCGACCTAGGTTTCGTTCATAAAACGAACTTCATCAGAACACATCTCAGTACATTCTGAAACTTTAAATATAAATACCCAAGGAACTAATTGGGCCTGTTAACCAATGAAATTAATTGAACAACTATACACTGATTGAAATAAATTAAATAGTGAGTTAAACACCACATGCATCAATTAACAACAAAACCAAAGGCAGAATGCATAAGCTTGAGCCACCTATTCCATATTGTAAATGAAATGACAAGCGTAAACCCCTACTATTGCCTATGTACGTTGAATTACACAAATCCCATGTACATAGTATATTATATTATAAATATGAATAGAAATAATTATGAAAATAAAAATAAATATAAAAATAAAAATAAAAATAAAAATAAAACTAAAACCAACTGAAACCGTCTGCCGGTGCATATAAAAAATGATCCATATAAATTTATGACCACATAATATAATACAACATTAAAACTTGTTATAGATGTATATACATTACACATAATTTCCCATTATGTATACCTGCCAAACGTAAACCTGTAGTTGAATACAACCATATACATATATTCAAATGGGTAAATGTATTTATGCAAGTAAAAATTACACATATAACACCTATATTAGTTATGTAATAATATATTAATTTATATTATATTTGTCAACTGTATAAATATAAATATATAAACAAAAAAAAAAAAAAAAAAAAAAAAAAAAAAAAAAATGTATAAAAGTATAAATATACAAATATAAATAGTAGTATAATAAATAGTAATAATGTGTAAATATAAGGTGATTAAAATATAAAATTACTGTATATATTATAAAGAAAAGGTAAGTGTATATATATATATACACAAGGGTAATATTAAAAATAGAATAATAAATATTAATAATTTGATAATGAATAATAATAATAATAATTTTAATATTAATGAATAATACTAATAATAATTCATAAATGACTAGTGTAATTGGTTGTGTGGTCTGTTGGTGTCCAATGTATAATGTTAAAAATCAAGTTTCAAGGTTAAAGAATAAGGAACAATAAAATCCAAATGGTTAAAATTGTGTATTGTGTGTGGTATATAATAATGTAATATGAATTTGTATATATATAACATGTAATGATAATTGTTAAACAGTTCCATGGGTGCGCAACCACTAGAACCCCTTAATGCTTTTCATCCATAAAATAGGCTTTATACTAGTAAATTCATTAAGACCAGGGTTTTGGTTGGCATTGAGTAATATCTGTAACTTTAATTCTAACACATCTAAATTATATTTGGTTACTTTCCCTTGTGAATCAAACTGTTGATGAATAATCCCAAGAAACTTAAAAGAATGATTTTGAAATTGATTGATGTGTCTAGCAAGGGCGTTTGTTGATTTGTTATTCTTGATACTCATTAAATGTTCTTTAACCCTTGCCCTAAGTTGTCTACTAGTTTTGCCTACATAAAATCCCTCACACTGTTGACACATAGCTATGTAGACAACATTTTTAGTGTAGCAGTTGATGTATTGTTTAATCCTAATATTATATCCGTTAATAATTATATCACTATCTGTGTTAATCATATATTTACAGGTTGAACATCTACCACACTTGTGGTTACCCACCGGTTTGAAAGACTCACTACCGATGTTGTTATTTATACCCTCAAAGATGTCCTTGAAAGAAATGTCCTTCCTAAACACATATTGTACGTTCCCTGTAAACATGTCACCCAGGGTTTTATCTGAACTAATTAATTTCCAATTTTTATTAATTATGTCCTTTATATTTGAAGAAATACCATTGAAAGTGGTAATATATAGGGGAATATTGTTACGGATAAAATTACCCACTTCTACAACTTTACTTAAATCATTTTCCTTTAGGATAAAATCGTTACTAAGTAAAATGGGTTTGTATACACCATTCTTCCTTTTATATACCACTTCCTTAGCTATGTCTCCACAAAATTCAGATGGATAACCCCTATTCACAAATAAGAGACTAATAAATGCAATTTCCTGGTTAAAGTCCACTTCCTCGCTGACCATTCTTGCTGCCCTCACCATCTGTCCTTTGACCACTGCTTTTTTCTGATGGTGAGGGTGCCAGCTGTCAAAATGTAGATACGAATTTGAGAAAGTGGACTTCCTATATATATTGGACACTAACTTCTTACCAACCTTGTCATAGGTTAACTTAATATCTAAGTAACTGATGCTTTCTTCACTGATAGAATGTGTGAATCTTAAAAATGATACGTTGTTGTTAATATATTCTAAAAACCTATTTAAATTACCTTTATCCCCTTTCCATATAATAAATAAATCATCTAAAAACCGGCCATAAAATTTGATGTATTGGTTAAATTCTGAATTAAACACATAGTTAACCTCCCAATAAGTTAACACAAAATTAGCGAAACCCGGGGCACAGGCTGCCCCCATGGCTACACCACTAACCTGTTTATAATAAGCCCCATCAAAAAATATAAAATTGTTTTTTAATACAATCCCCATAAGTTTCACTAAAACATTAATCTTGTTCTGGTCGTACAAGTTAGTGTAATATAATTGTTCCTCCAACCACTCCAATCCTCTATCCTGAGGTATAACTGTGTATAAGTTACACACGTCCAAAGTAACAAAAATGTCATTAATTTCAAACTCTACATCCTTAATTTTACCCAAAAAGTCCCAAGAGTCCTTGAGAATGTAAGAAAAAAATGCAATTCCTGACTTTAAATGGTAATCCAAAAATTTACTAATAAAATGCGTCTTACTCCGCTTACCATCTACTATTGGTCTAAACTTTAGGTTGTCCAACCCTTTGTGAATTTTGGGGATGCCGAAAATACCACTGATCACAGGAAATTCATTCTGTAAAAATTGCCATTCTTTTTCATCCAGTTCACCCTGATAAAGCATATCAAATAGTGTGGTATCTATCCTCTTATTGGCTATATTAATCTCGTTTCTACTGACCTCTATGTATGTGTCGTCAACTAACATAGTGTTCATGTAGGATACGTAATCATTGTTATCCACTATCACAATGCCATTGCCCTTATCGGGCTTCATAATTCGAATATTCCCCATAGCCAAAATCCTACCTAAAGTAAGTTCCTCCTGTTTGGTTAGATTTTTCTTTTTACCGGTTTTTCAACCGTATTTGTAATAGGCATCCCTAAAATCATTTTCAGTTACCTTTTCAAACATTGCTATTTTATCATTCATAGGAGGATTATAGGTACTGGGTTTGGACAGCCCATTGTTATCATTCCCTACAATCCCCCAAGTGTTACTCTGATACAATATTTTCAAGTTTAATTTTCTGGTAAATAACTTCAAATCTATTATACTGTTAACTAAATTACCCCTCCTTTTGGGTACAAAACTAAACCCCTTAGAAAACAATTCTACACAGTCTCGATCCAATGAATGATTGGTGTAATTATATAACTTAAAGTCACCCTTATCATTCTCGACAACCACTGGTTTAAAGAACAACCCACATCCCTTGTGTTTACCTAAAATTGAAATGTCATTCATTTGAGTGTGCCCTTCGGTGTCCACTGTAAAACTAATGTTTGGTTCATTGTAATTCTCAACGTTGTTTAAATTAACCTCAGTCGGTGCCCCTATTTTCACTTGTTCTTCATAGTCATAAATTGATAAATTCAACAAAACATCACTAGTACTCGTGATGTTTGATAGTACATCCCCATAGGCAGCCACACGTGTGCATGCATAACCCGTAACTATATCACTGTCACTAACCAATCTCGGGTCACAGTTATTACAAATACATGTTAAACCATTAGGCTCAGTTGCATCAACCATTTGTTTCTGGTTGTCACCGTCTTGAAATGATGAAAACATTAAATAATTATTGTCCTTAATGTATAAACCTTCTGAAGTATCATTTAACCTTGCGTTAACACCGTCCAAACTAATAGTGTTTGATAAAATATTGTCATTGGTACCAGAAACACTTGCTCGTGCTCCACACACTTGAAGGGTACCTGTATCATTTCGTCTAAATCGCTGTAAAATTAAAGGTCGAATCAAGTCGACCATACTACAATCTTCCATATTCGAAATCGTATAACCAGATGACAACCGTGTTGTGCTACCCTCATATATTAGCATCTTGTGTATACCGTTGTCCCTGTCCATACAGTCAGTGGTACCTGTAGTGACAATTTGATCAAAAAGTACATTCCGACCGGTATTCTCTTGTTCGCATGGTGTTTGAATCTGAAAAACGCCGTCATTGACGGTTAAGGGAGAATCACTAATGTTGAACAAAAATATACCGGCAATGTCCCTGTTATCAATGTTAAGACCCGAAGCACTATTGCAATCACAGATACTTCTACTATAACTTGTCCCATAACCAACTGGCGAAAGTGAACATGTAAAGGGATCAAAAGGCTTACCCAATACCTCAAACTGGGGGACGCCATCGGCTACTTGCGCGCCCCCCATCCGTTTTTTTGTGTTTGATAATTAAACCTCACATTTTTCTCCGGATCCCTTCTGGGACGAACAGCTGACGCGTCGGGTTGTTCATCATCTTCGTATTGATGTTGTTCCTTAAGTCTCTTTGATCTTCTCAACGCATCGCCCTCTCTTGCCTCCTCACCTTGTCCGAATCCATAACTCTCGTTTTGTAAGGGGGATGTGATGTCATCCAGTGCATCAAGACGATTGGTGCTCACTTCCGGTCTCCCCCTATCAGCGTTGTTTCTAGTGGGTTTAGATTTTGGGTACACTAAACCGGAAGAGTATACCTTCGTGTCCCTTTTGATTTTTAGTTGTTTCTTTTCATAAATTGTATTGCAACTATATTCAACCTCCTTAATCACATTAGCGTAATTGTTGTAATATTGGTCAAAAAGTAAGTCCTCACTAATGGAACTGTTGAGTCGTTCCAAATCTAACAAAAGTAAGTCTATTTTCTTCTCATTGTATTTGATCATAATTTCCATGAGTGCAATCCCGGTGTTGTTAAATAACTTGTGCAACTCGTCCAACATATCCGGTTCTTGCTCACTGCCATTAGGATAACGCCACAATCTTAGTCCTTTGGGGACAATCCCCAATTCTATATTCCTCCGTAAATACCCGTTTTCCATTTGGGTTCTTTTCAACTTAAATAATTTGACTTCAAAGGCTTTCAACCATTCACGCATATTACCTTTCATCCGGTTGTTGGCCATACCTGTAGCCTGAGTTTGAGAATTGAAAGAATACTGGTTGATCTTCCAGAATTCACTGTTAACAGGCTCCGGTAATACATTCACTCTGGTAGCGTGAAAGGTTTGCCCACTGGATGTACCTTGAGTACCGGTCGTTGTCGGTGCTGTGGGCGGTGTTGCTTGTGTCAATGGTAGCCCCAAACTGCTGCCGAGATCTGTGTTGGCAATAAAGGTAGTCATAAGCTTATTGATGATAGTAGAATGTTGTTTGAGCTGCTCATTCATTTCTTTTAGTAGTACAGCCACGTCGATTGTTTCACCTTCGTCCTCCATGACACACACCAAAACCAGGAATCAAATATACCAAAGTATATAACCACTGAAAGGTGTCCCAATCTAAGCGGAGCCACTGCAAGTACAACGAAAGTACAGCTCACCAAAGTTCAGCTCACCAAAAATGTCCAGGCCCATAAACGTTCCAAAAGACTTTATTGAACAAATAACACAGAATAAAATAAACGTCGACCTAGGTTTCGTTCATAAAACGAACTTCATCAGAACACATCTTAGTACATTCTGAAACTTTAAATATAAATACCCAAGGAACTAATTGGGCCTGTTAACCAATGAAATTAATTGAACAACTATACACTGATTGAAATAAATTAAATAGTGAGTTAAACACCACATGCATCAATTAACAACAAAACCAAAGGCAGAATGCATAAGCTTGAGCCACCTATTCCATATTGTAAATGAAATGACAAGCGTAAACCCCTACTATTGCCTATGTACGTTGAATTACACAAATCCCATGTACATAGTATATTATTTTACTCGTTGTACTTGCAGTGGCTCCGCTTAGATTGGGACACCTTTCAGTGGTTATATACTTTAGTATCAGGTTATTATGACTGTACTACAGGATTATAATGGGTCTTGATTTCAGGACTACTTTCACACTTTCTAATGGTCTTGTTGAGAAGGACTGTCTAAGGTTTATCCAGTATTTCAGTATGACTGTTGTGGATTATCAGTGGGATCTCATTAGTATCCTGTACTTTGTCTTACTCTGATGCCCCTAAGGCCTTCTCCTATTGTTATTTTCTCATCTATAAATAACCCTTCTGTCTTACCCTCCCAGACTGGTATCCTCATTCTTTTTTCATTGGCAAATGCAAATGAGAAGCATTTATTAAAAATTCTAACCCTCCAGTTAGCTTTATTCTTCTGTACTTCGTAAGCCAGTTCACTTGTTCTCTTTTTTCTCATTTTTTTACCCTTTCTCTTTCCCACATACCATTCATTTTTCCTGGGTATACATTTGACATAGTAAAGAACATCTCAATGATAACATGTGAGATATTGTTTTTCTGTGCTGAAGTGCAACTCCCAAAACAAACTTCCAATTTCAACCTATTCCTACCAACTATGTCAAAAGGCTGCTAACCAAACTTAAACCTACTGCACTAGCAGCTGATGGTACCCTTGCTGAATAACTTCAATTGGCTGCTAATGAGCACGTCTATCCAATATCTGTCCCTCTATACAGATCTATATCTGAAGCCACCATTCTACCCATCTGGAAGACCTCCTATATCATCACCCTCTACAAAGGCAGGACCTCCACCAACCTCACTAATTATCGCCCTATTGCCATCCTAGCTAAAATACTTGTAAAATGTGTACACCACCAACTTATTCCATACCTACTCAATCTCTCTCCTACCCAACACAGATTTTGGCCTGCCCATAGCAACACCACTTCCCTTCTCTCTTTCACAAACCTTATTAACTAAAACAAACACACAGGCAGACTAACATCCGCCATATTCTTGGACCTGTCAAAGGCCTTTGATATGGTTAACCATCTTAAACTATTCCATTCCCTTACTGAATTTGGCCTTAGTAACCATGAATTAACCTGGTTTCAGAACTATCTACAAGGAAGACAACAAGCAGTATGATGGGACAACAACCTATCCTCGCTGCTACCCATCTCCACAGGAGCCTCACAAGGGTCCATCCAAGGTCCCCTTCTGTTCTCCATTTTCACCAATAATCTCCACAGCATCTGTGAAGATGCATCTGATATCCAATATGCTGACAACTCCACAGTAGTCTGCTCAGCCAATGATCCTCTAAAACTTCTCTCCATAACCCTAAAAGCCTTCCAATCTACCGAAACCTGGTTTCTTAACAAAAACCTATTACTAACCCCCAAAAAACAAGCTATTGCTATTTATACTAAACAAATCTACTGCAGTATCCAACCCATTTAATATTGTGTTCAGGAATGGGACTATCATCTCCCCAGACCCTTGTACCAAACTGCTAGGTGTTACCATTGATAACAACCTCAAATTTGATCTGCATATAAATCAAACCCTTAAAAACATCCACAAAAAATGGGTAGCCTATATAAAAATAAACCATTTTTAACCCAACCAGCCAGAATAACCATTGCTCAAACTCACCTCCTTTCCACACTACTCTTTGCCTCACCCATTCTCACCAACCTACCCAAAACCAAAATTACCAAGCTCAACATCTGCTACAACCAAATTGCCAAATCTGCCACCGGTGCCCCCTACCAAGCCCACCACTGTCATTCCCTAAATGAACTTGATTGGCTTGAATTCCCTAATCTCCTAACCTTCTTTCAGCTTTCCTTTGCCCACAATACCCTTCTACTTCCAGACAAAACTCAAGCACTGGCCATCTACTACAACTACAAACTAATACTAGACAACTTCACTCAAGTAATAAAAAGCTACTCAAGGTGACTAAAAGCAGTAACACTGCAGGGGACTCTCTTTTCCCTAATTACATGGGTAAAATCTGGAACTCCCTACCTTCTGATATTACCTCAGCAAACACAAAGGTTACATTTAAAAGACTCCTTAAAGAACACCTAAACCTCACATGAAAATGTTCTTGCTCCCCACCAGGTTGACCTCCCCAACCTCACTCACCCTCTTACCCTTTCTCTTGCTCCACATATCCAATATTCCACTAAGAGGATCTTTAGCTTTCTTAACATCTAGCTTCCTCACAATACCACCTTTGCATCTTGCCCCTTAACTAGTACCTATATAGATAGTCACACCACAACACTGATAGGTCACTCTCTTTCAAGCCTTTTTAAAATTATTATTTCTTTCTTCCTATATTCTTACACCTATTTTTCCCTGCTTTCTCATTTATCCTTACCACCTACCACTTAACTCTGTTTCAACACAACTGACCAAATCTAAAGTATACTCATCCCAACTGTATAATGTAAGATAATTAAACTCCCTGACCTAAAGTGAACATAAATAGCTCACTCTTCAGTTCTGCCCACTTATGTATTTTAACATACAATTCTAAAACTATATAAGATGTGCTCACTCCATGAAACTATGCTGATTTTATGATGCATAGCCATGTAGCTTTGTTAATTTTAAAGCTTTGTATATCTATGTAAAACTGCATGATATGTATACACCAATTATGTGCATGTTACTTGTTCTGTGGAGCTTTTGTCTCCGGTCTTCCGCTGAAAATGGACATGTATCCAGTCGGACTCCCCGGTCAAAAAAATGTAAATATAAAATAAATAAATATTGTTAAACATGCACAGAATTATATTTTATGAAATGTATAAGCACCATTACACTGAAAGCTAAATGCTATGGTGTGTGTGCTAAGTATGTGCATGTGCCATAGCTCAACATAAGCTGCAGGCAACAGGCAATGCATTCACACGTAGAACAGTTATATGGAGCCTCAGATGGGAAAATATGATCTGCACAAAAAAGTAGGTGTCCCCAGACTTTGCAGGTGCACTCTATAATGCCTTGGCACATAGGTAGACACAAAGCACCTTCAGTGATCAAACGGGCATAGTGCTGACAAGTGAAGGTGGAAACAGTGAAAAGAAGGACTGTAGGTTGCAAGTGTCTGAAATGGACAACACAGAAAATAAGATACAGCCTGCCATCATTAGCAGCAAAACAAATGACTGTTTACAATTCTCAGAGGTGGTTAGACCATGTTTTGGGACAACTAAAGTAATATATTGTTAAAACATGTAAAGAAATTGTAGGTGACTTTGGATGCTGTGAATAGTATAGTATTAACTAAAGCCAGATCCATTAAATCATTGCAAAGAAACAGAAATGTAATTAAATTAAAATAACTTCCAGTGACTGGTCTTCTTAAAACTTTTATGTGTTTATAAAGATGCGTTACTGTTTGTTATTCACTACTGCCTGTGATCCTGAAGAGGAACCATTTATGTTCCAAAAGCTTGTTCAATTGATCAGTGTTTATATGTAAAAATACTACTCCTTCTGACTTTTGTCACTGCTAATTGTGTTCAAATGATCATCATCCAGGCCTAACAGCTGCAGGGTTACTCGAATATATTACATATATTGAAGGAGTGCACACTCATTAGTGCTGAGGTATTTCACAATAATATTGTTCCCTGTGCTGTATAAGAAGTTTAAGAAAACAAGGAAAGATGACATTAACTCATTACTTCATAAAGATCAACAATCTTTTCACTCTATACCTTATGATCAGCAATAAATGGTGAAGAAAGAAGAACTAGAAGTAACTTTGAAAGCGTTGCCAGTTAACAAAGCACCAGACATCAGTGCATCCCCCTGAAGTATTACAGCATATGAATGCAGCAGTTACACTTCTTACAAGGCTCAGGCAGCAAATAAGGAGAACAGCATCATGGCCAACAGATGGAAAACGATATGTTTTTATACCAGTCTTGTAGGAAGGTGAGCTGGCTTATTGTGGAAATTATCACATAATTACTCTGATTCTAGATGCTAGCAAGGCATTTGCCAATATTATTCAATGAGGATAATAATCATCATTGGAATGAGAGTTACCAGAAGTGCAAGCAGGATTCAGGAAACAGCAAGGAACAACAGACTCATTGTGGATGTAAAATAAATCCTTGAAAAGGCAAAAGAATATCAAAAAAGGATAGCTACATCTATTTTACTGATTATAGCAAGGCTTTCGTGTAAATTATGAACAAAAAAACAAAACAAAATGAATGCACCAACAATCACAGATACTGCCCAATATTGCTTCTCCAATCCATTGCCTTTTTCTCCTTTTAGTAAATTATGAAACATTCTGGGCCACACTGAGAAGCCTGGGCATGAAACATTCTGGGCCACACTGAGAAGTCTGGGCATAACTCAACACCTGAGAATTCTTGTGCATAATCTTTACAGTGATCAAGAAACAGCACTTTGGACATAACAAGGAGAAACATAATGGCTTACATCTGGTGAAGATGTACAAGAAGACTGCATGTTTTCATCATATCTGTTTAATTTACATGCAGAAGAAATCACCAAAGGAAGAAAACCAAGACGTGAAAACTAAATGAAGAGTTATCAGCAATCTTCAATATGCTGTTGTCACTGTAATAGTGGATGAAAGTGAAGATAATCTAAAATATTTTCTTAGCAACATTAAACAACAGTCTCAAAATGTGTTTGCACCCCAACATGAAGAAGTCAAAGATCCTGACAAAATCAGTAAATATATTCAAGATGAAAAAGAAATAAAAGCAATGGATAGTTTCAGTCTGCTTAGATCAATAATCAATAATAGTATAACATACAGTCAGGATATCTGACAATTAAATACTCTTATCTAAGTAAGATCTTCAAGTACAAAGATTTTCTTTGTCTACAAAGATTCAGCTTGCCAAACTATGGTATTTTTTGTAATACAATACATGAATAACATGTCCTTGAATTATGATGCTAGAGAAGGATACTGCCTGAAAAACAAATAAATTAGTACTGCAGAAGATGGTGCCTTCTTTAAAATCCTTCTAGTTTTATGTGCAGTCCACATGGAAGCTTCTACTCTCCCCTGCCTGTGTGCTCTCTGGCTTTAGAAGCTTCTCCTAATGGGTACTCTGTGGTCATCTCCTGCCCAACAGAATCGCCCAGCAAAATACCTTGTGAAAGAGTATAAATCTGCTTAAGTTACCTGCCTGAAGCAGCTCCAAAATTAAACTAAAAATCATAGCTTTCTAAACTCTTCTCCCGACAGGTTAAACACTCTGTGGCCATCCCCTGCCCAACAGACCCGTCCAGCAAAATACCTTGTGAAAGAGTATAAATCTGCTTCTGTTACCTGCTTGAAGCAGCTCCAAAAGCAAACTAAAAAGCACAGCTTTCTAAACTCTTCTCGCGACAGGTTAAACACTCTGTGGTCATCCCCTGCCCAACAGACTCACCCAGCAAAATACCTTGTGAAAGAGTATAAATCTGCTTAAGTTAACTGCCTGAAGCAGCTCTAAAATCAAATTAAAAAGCACAGCTTTCTAAACTCTTCTCCCGATGGGTTAAACACTCTGTGTTCATCCCCTGCCCAACAGACTCGCCCAGCAAAATACCTTGTGAAAGAGTATAAATCTGCTTAAATTACCGCAAGCAGCTCCAAAATCAAACTAAAAAGCGCAGATTTCTAAACTGTAGATGTTCCTTCTATTGCAATTTATTCACACCCCAAATCTGTTTTTAAAACTACCTGCTTTTAAATAAGTAAACTGCTCCTTTTTTAAAGTATTACTACAGGGCAGATGAGCATACACACACGTTAGTTTTTCTGGTTGTAGTAACCTACTTTGGCCACCAGGCAGCAATACAATGCCAGCAGTCTACTACATTCCTTGCTGTTTTAACTGATAGTACTAATAGTTTTTAGTTTAATGTTTTAACTTTCAATAGTTCCAGAATATGTAGGTTTAATGTTGCTAAGCCTCACTCTAGAGTGCCCTAGTACAGCTACTGTTTCCTTTGTCTCCTGTTTTTAAACTTATATCTGCAACATTTCCATCTCTGGCTTGTTCTCATTCCCTCTTCAGCTCTGATTTCATAGTTGCTTCCTTTCTAATTGTTTCAGTGCTGTTTCACACTGCTGACCTGACCCTCTCAGTACTGGTTCCAACCAGCTAGGCCACTGTGATATCCATCTCCAGTCTCTATTCCAACCCCTCCCCCAGTTTCTTTCACTTTCTTTTCTTTCCAACCCCTCCCCCAGACTCTTTAACTTTGCCTTCCTTTCTGTGGTGCCATCTTTTACCTCTCTGAACCACTATTATCCTTTCCCTATACCACTGCTAGAATATCTCTTAACCCTTGCATACTTTCATCTAAACTTATTTTACACTCCACTGATTGTTTTTCACTGTTGACCTTGATTCTTCCTTTCCTTGGCTCTACCCACTCCATTCACCCTATGGGTTCACTCCACTCCCCTACCCTACCCCCAAATTCCACCCACCCCCAATACCCCTACACTTATACTTAGCTAGTCACTCCCACCACTTCCACCATTCAATCCAAACTACCCATCATACCTCCAAAATCTCCTCCCACAGTTCAACCATTATAGTAAGCCTACTTTTCTGAGTTTACTGCCAAACACAACTTATCCTGATAAACTACTAAACAATTAACCTAAACCATAATCTCTTACTCAAACTAACTTCACAACTTACCTCCCCCTACCTCTACTCTAATAACCAAAATCATGGCCCTCAAATCTCTATCCCTACTTACTCAAATAATACTTCTAATTACCTTAACTTACCTAAATTATATCACCCACCCTACTAATGTAAACCACTCCCCCTCATTTTGCACCACTACCCCATCCTCAGTCACTCAATATTAACTTGTATAACTTTATACAACTAATCAATTCCACTACCAGGTCTTCCAAGAACTCCATCTCTGGAACTACAATAGACTGGATTCTAGTATCCCATCCACACTATATCTCTGATAGTGGTATTCTCTCAGACCCACTAGCTGACCATGTCCCCACTTTTTCCCACTGACTCCCCTCTTCTATACAACTAACTCACACCTATATTTCCACTCATTGCCTAAAAAACTTCAATGCTGAAACTTTCTCAAATGCATTAAAAAGCACAAACTGGAACCCATTAAAAACTCTTTCCCTAGATAATGCTCTAGCCTACTTTAACTCTACTTTCACAAACCTGATCAACTCCTTTGCCCCTCTAAAACAAAATGTATAAAATGTAACCCTGTAACCAAAAACACCTTGGCTACTATGCGACTCCATGACAAAGCATGGACACATTACCATAAAAATAAAACCACTATCACCCTAAATGAATATAAAACACTACAAAATAAAGTCAAAAACGTATTACCTTAGACCGCAAAGCCTATTTCTCCACTCTCCAAACCAACCACACCATCAATCCCAAACTATTTTGGAAAGGAATCTCATCTCTCCTCAACCTGGTAAAAAAAGAAAACCCTTGCCCCAACCCAGATGCCTCTGACATGGACTTGGCCACCCAATTTAACTCTTTCTTCATAGAGTCCATAAGCAAGCTAACATCATCCTTCACCAACACCTCTACAACCCCTCCACAATGTACTCCCATCCCTTCCTCCCCTAGCATCCTTTGCCCCCAACCTCCACCTTTTTCTATCAATCCCAGCTCTATATCCACCATAAAAAAATTCTCCTAAAATTAAAACCTGGTTCCAATGCCCCTGACAAAATTCCCTCCTACTTCCTAAAAGTAGCCAAAGAAGACATTGCTCTCCCTATCAGCATACTAATTAATCGGTCTATCTCAGAAAGCCAGGTCTCCCAGCTTTGGAAGAAGGCCTTTATTATTCCTCTTCATAAAGGTGGCAATAATAATGACATCTCAAACTTTCGCCCTATCGCCATCCTATCACCTATTTCTAAGCTACTTGAAAAGTGTGTACACCAACTCTTACCCTACCTCATCAATAACCAGCTTCTTACCCCCACACAACATGGCTTTAGACCAGATCATAGTACCTCCACTGCCCTCCTCTCCTTCCTAGAAACAATCAGCAAAGCCCACGACTCTGGTCACTTCGTCTTCACTCTTTTCCTCGACCTCTTGAAGGCATTTGACACTATTTCCCACAACCTCCTTCTTACAAACTCTCTAAACTTAACCTATCCCCTTCCTCTACCCATTGGTTCTTAAGCTATCTCACAAACAGGCAACGAGCAGTTAAATGGAAAAAAGCTACCTCACCCTTCCTTAATACATCCACAGGTATCCCCCAAGGTTCCCTTCTAGGACCCCTACTATTCAACATATTCATAAATGATTTCTTCCAAGCCATTCCTAACTCCAGTCTCATCCAATATGCTGATGATTCTACTATAATCTGTTCCTCCCCTTCCATCACAATCCTAAACAATCTAACACAAGCCGCTTTCTCTTCCACTGAATAGTGGATGCTTGACAACCATCTAGCCCTTAAACAACCAAAACAAAATGTATGTAATTGAATGCATCCAAAACCTCTTCCCTAGACAAACAATCCTTCATAATTACCAGCAATAATAGTACCTCCCTAGAACTAGTCTCTGACACAAAAGTACAAGGAATTATCATTGACAATCAACTAAAATTTGATAAGCATCTACAAGCAAATATAAAAAAACATAAGAAATTAAGTATGCTTTACCGCCACAGTCACTTTATCTCTCCCACTACCACCAGGATTACATTAGCTAATACATACCTCATCCCATCCCTTTTATATGGTGCATCTATCCTAACCAGCCTACAATCTTCCCTCAAAACAAAACTGTCATCTTGTTATAACAAAATATTCAAATTTGCAGCAGGTCATAGAGCCTCTTCTCACCACTGTAATTCCCTTCATCAACTAAGTTGGCTAGAATTACCAAACTTCCTCACATATACCCAGCTCATCCAAGCATACAAACTCATTCATAGCCCATTTGTCTGCCCCACCCTAGCAAATACCTTTGAAATGCATAAACCAGATAGACTCCTAAGAACCAATTCCCAAAACCTAATTAAATTGCATAAACCAACACATCCTGCTGGGAATCAATTGATGTCTTTCTCTCTTGCATGCCTCTGGAACTCTCTCCCTTCTCCCATCCGCACCACCTGCAGTCTCTCCTTGTTTAAAGCCTCACTGCACTCGCACATTACTTCACAATGGAAATGCTCTTGCTCTCATCCAATCTAATTCTACCACACTTTCTTCCTAACTTTCCAAACTTTGTTGCCTGTCACTACCTCTTGTAATTCCCTAAAAAAAAAAAAAAAAAAAAAAAAAAAAAAAAACTACTACTTACTGAATTAACCTGATGTATTTTTCCTAATGGAAATCTTTTATTTCTGTATTACGTAACATCTATTTGAATTGTGCAATATGGGCTTGTACTATACAAAATATGTATTTAACATTTACTTGAAATGTATATTATGGATTTGTGCTCTTTCTGTACTATGTATTTGTATTTCTCTGGAGCTTTACTCCCCAGGACTCCATTGAAAATGGGCTCCTTGTAGCCCAATGGACTATGCTGGAAAACAACTGCAAATGAAATAAATAAATAAATAAGATTAAACCTAGGTATTCTGTTGAACCTCACATAACAAGAGTTCAGCTTTCATACTTTGGACATATCTAGCAATATGAAAGATCACTAGATAAAGACAAACTTGTCAAGGTCAAAGGTCAGTGTAAAACAGGAAGACCCACAATGTGCAAGATTGATAAATTAACTATATGGATGAATACCCTTGGTTAGTGATTAGATATCTGACTGAAGACACAATACAGTTCAGCACAATTATCCGGCATTAACATGAGTCAACTTGTAAAGGCAAATAACAACAGCAGTGCTGTATGGTGTGCAGAAGCTTGTCCACACTAAATCTGGCTTCATGGCATATTGTTCATGTAGTCATCCCATGCTGAACATTGGAATGCAGATCATTTGAGATGTTCTACTTGGTCTGCATAGAGTTCAGTGTCCTCCCAAGGGACATGTGTCATCCCTAGAATGACCATAAGACAATTTTACCACTATTCAACAAGGTTTTAGGTATTAGCAATCTGCAGATCAACACTTCCTTTACACACTAACATTCAGGATCTCTTGCCTCTTCTTCCCATAAATAGTGTTATCTGTAACCCATGTACCTACTGACTGAGAATGACCTCACAGCCTGTAAGCACTTTCTCCATACACATTCAACGGCTCATCACAAGGATGCTAATATGCTAGACTGGGCAACTTCCAAAGAGTAGGACATGTTGTCCTGTCAGTGCTGTAATGACACACAAACCAGTCATGCCTGATATCAGCAGATTATCTGGCATAGATGAAAATTGCATTCCATCAGTGTGGCGTATATGAGCTTTGCTTATTTAATATGGAGGGAAGTCCAAATGAAAAAAAAAGTATGGTACTCCATGACAATCGAAGCTGACCCACAGTGTAAAATTCAAAAATCCTTTATTGGAAAACAAGTAAACACTTTCACGTTTGCATCAATGCTTCATCAGACTTTAACTACCTTATACAGAGCTCCAAATAAATACTATCATTTGTTTAAAACAACCAATAAAATCCTGATTGAATAAATATAATAACAGCACTCTTAAAGTGCCCTCACCTGTATACACACATCACTGATTTACTCAAAAAAAGTTAAATAAAACTCTAGAGCACAACATAGAACATATAAATAATAAACAAATATTAAATATTAAACATGAGCAGAAGTCTAGGACACATATTTTCATATAAAGACAGTTAGCTATAACCAACTTGTAATACAATATAGAACTACATGTCAGTGCTTGAGGGGGCGATCTTTGAGAAAGGATTTTATAGAAACCCTCACATTCAGCCCATGTCCTCTATCTGCTTGTAATCTTATAATCCACTTTCCTTCTTTTTTCTCTAAATAATTTACTATGTCTCCTAATCTTTCTGTTGGAATAACTAACTCTAAAACCAAAAATTTAAAACTATGCGTTGTGTCTTTATGAATAACATGTCTAGCTATGGCATTACCTTCATTTTCCCTATTGATAGCGTATATATGTTCTCTTATCCCCTCTCTTAAAGTCCTATTCATTTTTCCAACATAAAAACTGTTACATTTTTGGCACACTGCTAAATAAACTACATTCCTAGTCCTGCAATCTGTGTATTGTTGAAATTCATATTTCTGATGTGTATCTGGATGTATAAACATATTAGTATTAGCTATATAACTACATTGATTACAGTGATGACAGGGAAAAGTCCCCCTCTTCTAACTGAGAGGACTTATTTCTTATTGTTCTTCTCATAACATAAAATTTGTTTCAATGATCTTGTATTTTTATAACTAAAACTCGGGCTAATACCAACCAATTTTTTTATATCTTCATCTAATAATAACATGTTCCAATTCTTTTTAATTAGTTGTGTTATTTTCTTATTATTATTTGTATAGGGAATAACAAGTCTATTATTTTTACAAGTGGAAATACCTCTTTGTCGTTCTTGTGGCTGTCCTGTCCTCTTAATGTATGGTAATCCTACTGTATCTTGTTCTATTTCTCGTATAACACTTAGATCACCTTTCCATAAAATCTGCATTCACATCTCTAATAGCTTCATGAAATACCTCATCTTCACTCACTATACGTGAGGTCCTAAGTGCCTGACTTTTAACAATGTTTCTATGAATATGCAAAAGATGCATACTATTGCGATGCAAAAATGTATTTCTCCTACAGGGTTTCTTAAAGACTTCTGTAATTATCACTCCATTACACTTTTTCAATAGTACATCCAAAAATTCTATTTCTTTTTGGGAACTCTTGCCAGTTAAGGTAAGAAAAGTTGTTTTCCCATTAATAGGTTCATAGATTCATAGGGTGGTACTAGGCTATCAGCCCTAGGGCCTATACAAGCCTAGCCATAACAATTCCCTGGCTATTTCTTCCCACACTATTTACTTCCCTGGACCCCTGTCTAGCAGGGCGACTGACGTGATCCCCGGGGTGAATTTCCTTTCTCCCATCCAATCGTCAAGGTTCCTTTTGAAGAGGACCAAAGAGGCACTCTGCTGACATGTATGGGCAATCTTTTCCAGAGTCTGAGGAGTCTCTGGGTCAGGAACCTGTCCCTCCAGCATGTTTTGTTTATTGTGATGACAAGGTTTAGATCCCTGGAGCATGTGGTTCTGAGGGATTGGGATTTCTTTAAGTGTAGCATGTCCAACAGCTCTGGGTTTGACAACGCCTTGTATGTTAAGCAAAGATCGCCTCTGAGTAGACGATATGCGACAGAATATAGCTGGAGTTTTTTAAGGCGGTCAGCGTAGGGCATCTGCTTTAGGCCTGTGACTCTTTTAGTGAGGTATTTCTGTGGCCTTTCCAGTTGTTGCAGATGTCTTGAGAGGTACAAACCAAACGGGGCATTCTATTCTATAATGGGTCTAATGAGGGTTGAGTACAGTGGGACAATGACCTCCTTTTTTCTGGATGAAAAGCCCTTAGTGATGAGGTGTGCCACATAGAAGGATTTCCTGACTGTTGTGGTGATGTGGTTATCGAAGGTGAGACCACTGTCCACCTGTGTCCCTAAGTCTCTTATCAAACTTTCGGTGTTTAGTGTACTGCCACCTATATGGTAATTAACGGATCCATGTTTTTTTCCCAAAGGGGATAACTATACATTTCTTGGCATTGAGCTTGAGCCCATGGTTCTGGCACCAAGCATCTGTTTCTGTAAGGCCCTTTTGTAGAGTATCCACATCATTTGGGGATTCAATAATGGCTCGCAGTTTGCAGTCATCTTCAAACTTTGTTATCCAGAGTCCCTTAGTGTTGGCCTGTACTTCAGAGAAGTAGATGCCAAACAAGAGCGGTCCCAGGACTGAACCTTGAGGTACTCCACTTGTCACTTGTCTGGAGCTGGATTTGGAGTCGGCTACTTTTACAGTGTGGGTTCTATCAGTAAGCCAGTTAGCAACCCATTGGGTGATGTAGGGATTAATGTCCAGCTTAGTAAGTTTATCTATGATTCCAGAGCGGGGGATGGTGTCAAAGGCCTTGGCAAGGTCTAGATAGGCTGTGTGGACCACCTTACCCTTGTCCATGTCTCTGGAGACTGAGTCGAAGAAGTCAATCAAGTTCAGGAGACAAGATCGGCCCTTCACGAACCCAAACTGGGTGGGGTCCAGTGTTTGAAGGTTGCCAATGTCTTTGTTTATAAGTTCCATGATAATACGCTCCATGGCCTTGCAGATAAGGCTTGTCAGACTGATGGGACGGTAGTTTCCGGGATCCAAGGTGGATCCCCCCTTGTGGAGTGGGATAACTGTAGCTGTGCGCCACTCAGTGGGCATGAAACCTGAGGTGAGGCTATGATTAAACATGACACTTAGGTGAGGTGCCAGTTCATATTGTAGTTCATGTAGTACACAGCCCTGGATGTTATCTGGTCCCATGGATGCTGTATTCTTAGCTTTGGAGAGTGCGTTTTTTACCTGTGTGGCTGTTATTACCGGAATTTGGCAATCTTCCGGTATTGAGATGGGCCATTTAGGTATATAGGTGATAAACTCATCTAGTGTGGAAGGATCCCCTCCCCAAATGAGGAATATGTCGTTCACAAAATGCCTGTAATATCTAATAAACGGAGAAAAGAGAGTATGCTCTAAAATGTATGTGCACTCCCAATATGCCAAGACTAAATTTGCGTAGGAGTTGGCGCAAGGTGTGCCCATTGCTACGCCCATAATCTGTAGATAATAGCCTCTATCATATGTGAATGCATTATTTGTAAGTATAAGCTCCATCAACATAGTTATTTTAATAATTCTATCATTATTAAACCCTCTCTGTATCAAAAATAAACGTAAATATTCTATGCCCTCATCATTAGGTATACTCATAAAAAGTGATTTAACATCTAGCGTGACCATATAATCAGTGGCAATATGTAAACTGCTATTATTATAGGATCCCAGGGTCTCTAAAAAATGCTGTGTGTCCCTTAAAATTGAATTGGTTGACTCAACTAGTGGTCCCAGTTGTTTTTCTACATAAACCGACATGGCTTCTGTTAGCCACCCTGTACTGGATACAATCGGTCTAAATGGAGGATTTACTAATGTTTTGTTTATCTTGGGGAGACCCCTAAAAGTTGGTACTAATGGTTTCTCTACCAAGAAATATTTATAAAGCTCACCATCTATAATATTACACATCAACATATCATAGCGATCATCATAGACCCTCTTAATTACTGTAGCTAACTGGGATTTAGTTAAACTCTTACATGTGCTTATATCTGTTAACATGTCATTCATACTAATATGACAGAAGTCTTTATCTAATATTACCACCCCTCCCCCTTTGTCGGCTGGTCTAATAACAATCAAACTATTATTCTCTAAAGACTTCAAAGCTTGTCTCTCTTCCTTACTCATGTTGTAAAATTCTATTTTATGTTGATGTTTTTCAAAATGAAATGCTGTTAATAAATCATTCTCACATGCTTTCTCGAAACTATCCAATAATGGATGTAAAGTAGGTGTATATATTGATGGTTTCCTAAAAATACATTCATTATTAGCATTAATGTTATCACTACTATTATTGTACTGTAAAGATAACGCCAGATTACTTGTAAAACATTTCACATCAATTATTAAATCTATCACATCAACTTGTTGTGAAGGAATAAAGGATAAACCTTTATCCAACACCTTTTTCTCAATAGCTGTCAATACATACTTCAACAAATTTATGGTAAGGTCCGACTGACTGGATTCAGCGTTTTTTTCTGAAACTCGTGTTGCTCGCCTGATATCTTCCGTTTCCTCCCCATATAATGTGGGCTCCATGGCTGTCGATTCACTGGTCGAAATGGAAGCGGAAAAGGGAGTGATGAAAGGTCACTCATAACTGTTACTGATGCTGTTGCTGGTAAATTCACTTTCCTTCTTACCACAGGTTCTCCAACCACCGTGGCCTGTGTATCAGATAATTCGTGACCTACTGGTAATGTCGCTGTTGCTACAGTTGCTATCCCTCCACTGAGGGGTGGAAATGATGTCATCGTTGAGGAAGTGGATGGTTGGACAGGATGTGCTGTAGACTGTCCTC
Organism: Protopterus annectens; assembly: GCF_019279795.1. Lineage (NCBI taxonomy): Eukaryota > Metazoa > Chordata > Ceratodontiformes > Protopteridae > Protopterus > Protopterus annectens. The sequence goes on along the minus strand of NC_056745.1, from coordinate 554,480,860 downwards.
TCGTATTTGAAGGGGTCACATCTCTGGTTTGAGTAGGTTCCCTCAGCCAGGAAAACACATTCCCCCTATTGAAATCGAAACAATCCCTTTCAATGGGGAGGAAACGGATTTTACACTGTGGGTCAGCTTCGACTGTCGTGGAGTACCATACTTTCTTTTCATTTGGACTGTTCTTTGACGTTGTGAGGTGGTACTTTACCCATTTGGTGGTTCTCTCTTTTTATTCGGTGTAATATGGAGGGAAGCCTTCCCAAAGTCCTGCACTATAAACTGAGGGAAGAGAGTAAGGTCATTGTCATCTACATAACCAAGATAGCATGAAACATGACCCTGTATGCAATGTCTGTACATCATGTGATAAATGCATACACTACTGATTGATTGTGTGCACTGTCTGACAGCCCCACAGCAACATAGTGCAAAACTGACAGAAACCATTGCACATGTGTCATCTATATTCCACAGTGATGTTCACTGCTTGTTACTTGGGTTGCTTTTAGTCAATCAGCAGGATGCAGCAATCAACCAGGTGCATAATGTTTGTTTCCACATTCCATTTGATTACCTGTCTCAGCACTCTGCAAAGAAACAATGCCCTTTAGAACGCAGGGCTGTAGTATCTCTCTCTCTCAGGATGATATTGAGATCCTCCTTCACATATGCAATGGTTTTTCCCACAACTGAAACTGAGTGTGGTAGGAGATGACAGCAGAACATGTACAGTGGGCCACAGTCCTATGTGTCATGACAGAAGGTGAGAGCAAGTGCCTTACAATGCATTATCCCTTTTCATACCCAGACCGGACAGGATTTGATATTCACTTATTTCTCAGAGTAGCAGTTTATATACAATTGTGGTTTACCTCTTTGATTTTCATTTGTGTGTGTCTCTCCTGTCATTCCATTCTCCCCTTTGTCATTCATGCATTATTAGCTTTGACGGTGAAGTTTATAACCTACCGGTCTTTAAGAAGCTTGATTGACATAACCTCACATTGATATTTTCAGATTCACATACAAATATCAACATTATTTTTGAAGAAAGCTAACAACTACTTGTACGATAGATTATTTCACAATCTTGGAAGCTGTTATGTAACATAGCTGTCACTTTTTTTCTTTTATTGAAATAGATGTTAGTACTGGATTCCCTGATAAGGACTTAGTTTCCAAAGTCATGCATTCCACAAATAAACTTTCAAAAAGAATATGATCAGACATTGCATTATAGATCTGACAAAGGTCATCTTTAATTAAACTATAAGAAACTGAATACAACAACACTTCTGAAGCATTTCTGCACAGTGCAGATTTTTCAACAGTATGATATTTCTGGCATAAATCACTGTACTTTTTGAAATTCTATCAGACCACTTGCTTGAAGGCTACAAAATTTAGTGATGCATTCAATGTTGTTGTGTCTTTCGGCTTATCCCGGTTAGGGGTCGCCACAGTGGAACTCTGGTCCGCTAATGTTTGGTAGTGGATTTTTACGTGCCGAGTTACCAGCCCTGATGCACAACCTTCAACGAAGGCACGCCCATTCACGCATGCCTGCAGAAGATGCTCTAGCTGAGAATCGAACGCGACAACGTCTTGCTGTGAGGTGACAACGCTACCGCAGCACCACTTAGTGATGTATTCAATAATAGGACAAATTAACAGATGAAGTAGGACAATGATCTCCATGGAGAGAAAAGACATGCCCAGTAGATTTAGTTAAGCAACAGAATATATTGTTCTAACTTTGGACGATAAGCACTTTTGCAAGTTTAAATTGTTGCAAATTGCTGTACACCATTGTACCTATCTCTTTAATAATAATATCATTCTCTTTTTTTTACCAATTATTTTGTAAACATAATTTATGCCCATTTTGTTAAGTTTCACAATGCCACATTTATTGGCATGTATTTATTTACTACTCGTTAACTGGGTAGGTGGGGTGGTCTATTGATAGCTTTCAATCACAAAAGTTGAACATTAAAGTCGTAGTCATAACTATTGTACTAGGTGTAGATCTTTGTAGACTGTCTTTGGGAACTTTGTCATTTTTTTATTTCTGTACTTAAATTTACTGCAATTTAATAATCAGGCAGATGAGCTGGTCTGGGGCCCTTTTCAGCCACAAACTGGACCATAGGGCAGAACAAGTGGTGACTAATATAGTAGCATAGTAAGTTATAGTTATTTAAAAGTGCATGTACTTAGATTAAATCTGAATTCACTTAGCTTAAAAATTTTGTAGTAAATGCCATCAGCATTATTTAGATAGCAAATATATATATATATATATATATATATATATATATATATATATATATATATATAAAATTTAGAGTGACAAATAACCATTTGCAATTTAAAGAGATGACAGAACTTTAACATTTGGAGTCAACACAAAAAAACATTATTTTCAGTAGATAGATTCTATAAAATTTGTAGTAAAATTTGAATAAACAATTGAGTTTAGTGAGGATGTACACAAAGTAATAAGCTGTGGTTGTGCGCACAATTAAACCTATGAAGAACAAATGTTGAAAGGTGCAAACAGTAAACTTATGCAAGGAAGAAGTAAGGAAAATGGTGTCAACAAAGTGAGGAGAAGAAGAAGAGACTATAAGTGGTAATGCTGATGAGTTATCTAGCCATTGACAACCAGGAAGTTAAGGCGACGAAGAGGCTGGACATGGCTAGGCATCGGTTATCTATCTGTTGTCATCATCTTCTATTGAAAAGAGTAAGTAGCCAGTTTGCAAACATCAGCACATCTGGTTTGCCCATTTTCTACTTTTATGTCTGAGAAGAATAGGCTAAAAAGAAGTATCCCCAGTGCAGAACACTGTGAGACACCACTGGTAGAACCTGTTAGGATGGATGGGTTGTTACCCTTCCTCATCCTGTTACTTAACCAGTCTGTCTCTGCTCCAAACACCTGCTATTTCCCAGCTGGATGCCACTGAACAATAGTGCAAAGTAAAGAAAACCTCTAACAGCTCCTAAAGAGACACTTTCCTTTGAAAGACAGTTAAATACTAGAACTGTGTTCCAGTCTGTCTCTGCTCCATACACCTGCTATTTCCCAAATGGATGCCATTGAACAATAGTGCAAAGTAAAGAAAACCTCTAACAGCTCCCAAAGAGACACTTTCCTTTGAAAGACAGTTAAATACTAGAACTGTGTTCCAGTCTGTCTCTGCTCCAAACACCTGTTATTTCCCAACTGGATGCCACTAAACAATAGTGCAAAGTAAAGAAAACCTCTAACAGCTCCCAAAGAGACATTTTCCTTTGAAAGACAGTTAAAGTATGTATTGACACTGTTACACATCAACTGATATCTAACAGTTGCTAAGACTCTTGCTTAGAAAACCAAGCATCTCTGACAGGTTTGCCAGCAGCCAAATCCTTTCATTAACCTTTCTTCTCTGTCTTGCATTTTTACAAAAGCTTCTTCTAACCCTCTTTTCTTTCTCTGTTCTGCTATTCCTTACTTCCACTCAGACTATCAATCTCTAGCAGGGCATCTTCCATTGCCTCATCGTAGTTTACCTCTTGCTGCTGTCTCAAACTTAGTTTCTTGCACTGTAATTTATACCTTATTTCTAAATTCCTTACCTTATTCACCCTGTTCTCAGCTTGCCTTACTCTGTTCCAAGCTTTCTCTGTTTTGCCTATACTCCTTCTTTCCCTGCACTAGCTATTCCTACAATTTTCCTCTCCTCTAACATCCCGACCATCTTTCTACTAGTGTCCAACCTGTGGCTACATTTCCCCCACTCTCAGACTTACCTGCTGTATTTCTTATACTTTGCTGATTGTCTTCATCCACACTCTGCTCTCTTGTCTCTACCCACTCCGTTTGCCCTTCGGGCTCACTCCGCTCCCCTACCCTGCCCCGAATTCTCACCCACCCCCAGTAGTCCTACACTTATACCACCAGTTATCACATCCCCAACCAATCAGACATAACCTCATCATTAGCTCACCCAACCCCTCTCATTTCACACCACACCCACTTTAGCCAATTGTATCTTCCCCTCTACTACTTACAGTCATAATACTACCTCTCATCTGTACTATTATCTACCTTCCTTTTTCTCTCTCACATCCCTAACCTATAAAATGTGTACATTACTCCTCCCTTCATATCTTTGAATTGTTATCTGCTTATCACTTTTACTTCCTCTTGTAACTATTTATCTCTTAACCTCCTATGAACACCCACTTCACTCTACTCTTGTGTTTCCCTCTAAACACACCTCTACACCTACATCGCCTTTCACTCCAACCATCTTAAATCTCTCTACCAAACCTAACTACCTACTAGCCAGATACCACAGACTAGCACGCTTTAAGCTAAGCAACCATAAATCCAAAAAATTAAATTACTACTTACACAAACCTCTCCAGCCCAAATATTTCTAACTCCTCCACTCACTGTTGGATGGGGATATTCATCCTAACCCTGGCCCACATCACACCAATACCAATATCTACAAAAAACAAGACAAAGCTACTTCCTTATCATCTATCTCACCTACCAATTCTCTTACTATAGCTCATCTCAATGTATGAACCATTTGTAATAAAATTACTCAAGTCCATGCCCTTTTAGAGGTTCACCATTTTGATATCCTATGTTTATCAGAAACATGGCTAAAACCCACCATTAAGGATAATGAAATCACCCCTCCCGGGTATAATATCATTAGACTGGACTGCATACCTAAAAAGGGAGGAGGAGTAGCAATTATCTATAAAGCACAACTACAAATTAGCATAATAAATCTGAATCTTCCTCTAGATAATAATGCAGAAGTAATCAGCTCCAAATTTCAAATCAACACCAGTAAAGCTATTAATATAATTTGTATATATCTTCCCCCAGGAAATAACACTAATACCCTAGAATGTATCCTTAGTTGGCTCTCCATAAACCACCCCCAAGAAACATTAGTCCTAGGTGACTTTAATATTGATTGGAACTCCTGTAATAGTATAAACCCCACCTCCCATATAAACCTATACGGCTTCTCACAACTCATTAATAGTCCTACCAGAACTAATAAATCTAATAATAACGAAACCACCTTAGACTGGATTCTTACAAATACCCCCCAACAAACCTACCAGTCTGGTACCCTTCCAGATGATCTAAGTGACCATTCATTAACTTATATCATTAGACATAAAACCAACCTAACTTTACCCGCCACTTATAGAACACTACGATCAAAAAAGCATTTTAACTCTGAACATTATCAAGCTGAACTAAAACAATATAATTGGCCCCCACTAAAATATCTCCCCCTTAATGATGCAGTAGAATACTTCAATTCCACATTCTTATCCATTCTGGACAAACATGCCCCAAGTCGTACCATCAGAACCAAAACAAAAGCAGCACCCTGGCTAACTAACAATATTAGGCATAAAATTATTCTCAGGAACAAATCCTGGGCTAAATGGCGTATTACTAAAAATCTAACTGACTGACAAATCTTTAGAGAGCTTAGAAATAGCACAAAAAGAGCCATCCTGACAGACAAAAAGAATTATTACCTTCTGTTACAACAAACCACCAATAAGGAACCTAAAAAATTCTGGGCCAGTATTAATAATCTTCTATCTCCAGGCCATTCTATCACACCTAACCCTCAAGACTCTAACCCAGAGAATCCTACACAAATAGCGAATGACTTTAACTTATTCTTCACTAATACTATCCAAACTCTTGCTAGTCATCTATCTCCTGATACCTCTAACCTGCTTCTACCTACATCAAATCCACCTCCCACCCTCCACTTACAACCTGTTCCTACTTCCTTTATCTCATCACTGCTCCAAAACTTAAAACCTACCACTCCCTCTGCAGACAAACTACCTGCAGAATTCCTGCAAATAGGAGCCAAAGCCTTAGCCTACCCTATTTCCATCCTGATTAATAGATCTATAACTGAAGGAATCTTCCCCTCTATCTGGAAGATATCCCACATCATCCCACTACATAAAGGGGGAAACTCCAATGACTTCTCTAATTTTCGACCAATAGCACTTCTATCACCAATAGCTAAAATCATGGAAAAATGTATCCATAAACAACTACTTAACCACCTTCTCAACAACAGCCCACTTGCTAACTGTCAGCATGGATTCAGACCTTCCCACAGTACCACTACTGCTTTACTCTCCTTTACTAACTCCATCAACACTAACCGTAACAATAACTATCTATCATCTTCAGTCTTCATTGACCTATCCAAAGCTTTCGACATGGTTAATCATAAACTTCTTCTGCACTTACTTAAATCTCTTGCTCTTGACCCGCCTTCCTTAACTTGGTTTACATCTTACCTAGAAAACCGTCAGCAGGTAGTACTCTGGAAAAATTCACTTTCAAATCTTCTACCTATCTCTTTAGGTGTACCTCAAGGCCCTATTCTAGGCCCTCTTCTATTTTCTATCTTTATTAACGACCTACAATTTGCTATCCCATATACTACCTGCATATATTATGCAGATGACTCTACTATAATCTGCACTGCTACCTCTCAAACTGAACTCCAATCTCTTACCCAAAAAGCTTTTAACACTGTAGAACAATGGTTCTCTCACCGCTGTCTACTCCTTAACCCCAAGAAAACCAAACTGCTACTTTTTTCACCTACCCGTAAGTCTACTCCACTATACTTTACTCTTACTTCCTCTGACGGTACTCTCATTTCTCCTGACCTTTCCCCAAAACTATTAGGAATAACTATTGATAATAACCTCAACTTTGACTCTCACATCAACAACACAATAAAACTAGTTAATAAAAAAATAGGATCCCTTTACAGAATCAAACCTTTCCTTACACCTGCAGCAAGGTCCACCATAGCTAGATCTCACCTAAACTCTACTCTTCTCTATGCTTCCCCCATTTACACTAATCTTTCCAAAAACAACATTAAAAAACTAGCAACATCCTATTATAATATAGCTCGATTCGCAGTAGGATCTCCTTTTCGTACTCATCACTGCTTGAACCTAAGAGAACTAGGCTGGCTTGAACTTCCTAACCAGCTTGTACTTCAACAGCTCTTAATAGCTTACAAGATACTATACCATCCAGCCAATACACCAATACTTTCTAGCCTTATTTCACCATATAATAACCTGAGGCAACTACGTTCTTCAAACAAACTACAGATTAATATTACCAAGCCCAATAACTATGCAGGTGACTGTCTATTCTCCAACTCTGTTGGAAAAATATGGAACAAACTACCCTCTGATATCTCATCTTTGACCTCTTTCCCATTTTTCAAAAGACAACTGAAAATGTATCTCAATAAACACTGGCTTTGCTCCTGCACTAACCCAGACTAACCTTACTTTTTTCCTTTACCTTTCCCTTGTTAACTTTCACTGTACAGAAAACTTTGTAAATATATGTTTTCATATGATTATAGTATAAAAAAAAAACTTTCTTGTTTCTATTCATATTATCTGTAAAACCTGTAATAACTACTTATGTTTGTAATCTAATCTTGTATTGCCATTTTCTGATTAAACTTGTCACAACTTGTGGAGCTTTTCTCCCCGGGCCTCTACTGAAAATGGACATATATCCAGCTAGACTAGCCCGGTCAACAAATGTAAAATAAAATAAATAAATAAATAATTAACCATTGAATTACATATGAAATGAGTATTTAATGCTATTAATGAATCTGTCAATTATTCTCTCATGTGGAATAGAACTGAATGCATCATCAAAGTTAAGAGAAACAGTAGGCTGCAGTAGTTCTCAATCAAGTGCTGCTGTTACTTCTTCAAAGAAGAATACAATATTTCAAAAACCAAGATTTCTCCTTAACAAACCCATACTGTTTTACAGCTAACAGAAGTAGGTTGTCTCATTTTGGTTAAGTTCTTATTCTGACTCTCGCCGTGTTTTTATATAGACACTGATGAGGTTGTTGGGTCCATAATTGTTTGGGGTGACATGTCCCCACCCATACATTGTGAATTAGTAACACTACAGCTTGTCACAATAGGTCAGTTATGCGTCCATATGCTAATATTTTGTAGTTCACTTAACTTTCACAAGTTCTTTTAACTGCTTCATGTCATGTGTACAACAGATTGGATATAGCTTGTATACAACTGTCAATGCCCTTGGATCTTCCACACTCATCTTTTCATGTCTGTGCATTGGAATCAATCACTGACTACATCATGCCACATGCAATGCTTCCATGTATTGATATTCCAATAACACCACAAGGTGACGTTTTGCAGTGAATGTCTACTCCAATAGAGTTTTGAGACCTGCATCGGTGAGCTTTTGTAGGATAATGTTGTATGATTCTCTGTCAAAGGTTTTTCACAGGTCCAGAAAGTGGACAAATACCATGTTACCAGTGTTTCTATATAAGTTAACAGTGTTTATGAAAATGTCAAGGGCAGAGTTGGTGCTACAGTGTGAAAGAAAACCATGCTGTATTGAAGAGAGGAGTATGCTGTGTAATATAGGAAAGAATTTTGAACTGTATCCAGTTTTCAAAAACTTTGGACAATGGAGGTAGGATAGCTGTTGAATGATAGTAAGATCAATTGAGCTCCTACCTTTCTGGTGTGGTAATGGAATCCTTCAATCTGTCTCATGCAGATTAAGGTCTTCCATCAGAACCATCACATTCTTTTCTGTGGGTTCCTTAATAGTACACTTACTTAATTCATTAAGCCTGTCAATTGCTCTGGTTGGTCTGTACAGGATATCAGAGTACCTACTCTTTCCTTTCCCTTGTAGCAGATTTATGGAAGTTTTTACCTCCTGACTTTCCTCCTTGAGTAGCCATGCTCTTCTTTCCCCATTTTCACCATGTTCTGCCCTTTGTTTTTCTACAGCCTCTCTTTCTTATGCTTCCCAGATGTACCCAGCCATAGTTCTGCACCCTTGCTCACCATAACTTTCCTAAATATACTTTATTCTGGAATTACCATGCCCTACCCCCTCTTATTGGTCCTGGTCTCAGTCATTCTAACCACATCTGTTTCACAGTCAGTTACTGGTGCTTCAAACTATTTTAGCTTCCTGGTTAATTTGGGACAATGCTGACCATCAACCTTACCCTACAACCCTTACATGTTTCTTTCTGCCAGGCATAATTTTCCACATCATCCTCCCTTTTGTCTGCCTAGTTTCTTTCTCTCTAACTTTTTATCTACCTTATATTCTCTGCTATTCCCTCTTTTGCTAAACTTATCTGGTATTAGTATTATTTCCTTATGTTGTGTTGCCCTCATCCCCCATTTATTTCCAGCAGCCTTTTTGCCTCTCTGCTACTTTCATTACCTAAACTGTGTACTTAGTGCCATTTGCCATTTTCAAGATTCCTCCATTTACTGTTTCTGCAGATACTTTCTCATTTCTAGCACCATCTTCCTCTTCCTCCTAATCTTATTTGCTAGAGTCATTTAGATGTTCTTCTCTATCCCTTGTTTTAGCAAAGCTGTGCTCATGAGCCTCAGATGGAGCTTGCTTCTGATAAGTAGCTCCTCACCTCCCAAGTTCCTTATCAAAAGGACACTGTTCCAGTCCTCTAATCAGTAGTGCTTGAGTTGTCTCTAAAACTGCTTGATATTTTTTTTCCTAAGACTGATGGCAATAGGTGCAAACAGTACTTCTAAAGGTACTACTGTACCTCCCAAGCTCAAGTGCAAGATTATGGCCTTCTTGATCCTCTCAATTGCCTTTTCTGTTCTTGGAGCCTCCAGGCCATTTGCTCTTACATGGACCAAATATATAATGCTAGATTGGCAGGTTACACATCCATGTAGTAACTGTATAAGTTGAAAGTAAAAGAAAAATTAAATGTCAGAAAATCGTTTTGCATTTCTTGTTGAGCTGAAGAAATGTTTGCATATTTAATGTGCTTAATCACTTTTTCAAGGTTCTCATTCTATCAGACCTGAGACTGTTTTCATATTCACCAAGCTCCTTTTCCCCAACTTCTAATTTTAGTAGTTGATATTCACCACAATCATCATCACCATTAATAGAATTATATAAATTAAAACTGGCTTCCATCATAGTAAAAACATGTATTTGATAGAAAAAAAAAAAAAAAATATATATATATATATATATATATATATATGTATATATAGATTCCTATTACAAGAACGAAAGTCCACTACTTTGAACTTGTAATAGGAAGTCTCACTTCTGCGAAGTTCACTTTAATGAAAGTGAACTTTTGCGTAAGTGCACTTCACTGAAAACACGCAGCACAGTGGAGGACATAAAAAACAAGCTATGTCCTCCACTATGGTGCGATAGTCATGGACCTTAGGGTTAGGGCATGGGTTAGGGTAAGGGGATAGTTAGTAAAGCTATCCCCTTACCCTAACCCATGCCCTAACCCTAAGGTTCGTGACTATCGCATCATAGTGGAGGACATTGCTATGTCCTTCACTGCGCTGCAGTCATTACAGACCTTAGGGTTAGGGCACGGGTCATGGTAAGGGGATAGCCCTATGGGCTATACCCTTACTATGACCCGTGCCCTAACCCTAAGGCCCGTGAGTACTGCACGGAAGTTCAGTTTAACGCCCGTTCATTGTACTGAACTTTGCTTAAGTGCACTTTCGATTAAGTGCACTTTCGCTGCAGTGAGCATTCCATGCACTATTTCGAATTAGTGAAAATTCGATCTAGTGTATGGAACCCATATATATATATATATATATATATATATATATATATATATATATATATATATATATTTTTTTTTTTTTTTTTGGTAGAACTGTTTTTCCTTCACAGTAACAGAGGTTTGGTAATCATAGTAACAGTGTGATATTTTTAGAACAAAGCATCTGCAAGTACGGAAAAGAAATATGCAGTAAATACATGTGATTAGCTTAATAGAATGTGCTTGTGTGGAACAAAATGTATTATACTTCTGAATGTTTTTGTAACAAATGGCATTAACAATAGGGGCTTGTTGAAATATCCTAAACAGCTGAATGTACACAGATATTCAAGTGAAAAGGGAAATAGCTAACACAACAGAAAAAAGTAACAGACTTAACAATGAAAGAACATGTTGGCCTGCTGAGAAGTGGTTTTCTCTGGGTGAGATAAGAATGCAGACAAAGAAGGCTTCAATACAGGAAAAGAATGTTTTCATCAAGGACAATTTTTTGAAACTAGATAAAAGTGGCTGTAAAAGACTATTTGGTTGACATTTTGTAATCTGAGTCAGCTGAGGAAATGCAGTCTATCTGACAGTGATCTGTGTTATAAAGAAAATCTTTTAAATCTCACAGTAGGGCTTGGTTGACTTGTTCCAATACATATTTTAAATATATGAAACAGTTGTACAATTAGTCTGTGTATCTGCTGATAATTCAGTTTAACAATCATCGCCATCATCATCATCTTCTAAACCACTTATTCTAGACTGGGTTGTGTTGTCTAGACTTTTCTATACCCACCAAGTCTCAAACTCATCCATTTTTAACTCCCAGATGGTTCTAGGTAAGCTAACAGATGTAACCCCTGCCGCATCCTGGTGCCTACTATATGTTCCATGTAATCTGCCAAAGGCATCTTTGTCATAAGATGCCCAAAGTGATTATTCTCAACACAGTGCAGCAGTAGCCATTTTCTAAGATCCCTCTAAGATTGCTGAGTCTCCATTTTGTCATGGAGAATATGATCTCCCTCGTCTCGTGAAGGAATCTTATTTCTGTTGCTTATATTTATGATTTCTATTTCTGTGATTTCTTTCCAGCATTTTGTTTACACCCATACTCATTTCCAGGTGTCAGCGAAGTAGATGAAGTAGATAATTTGGTTTGCAAGTAAACAATAACAATTGACCTGGTGAGAGACTAAATCTCTGGAAAGCATTTTTTGTTGCAAAACAGCAATGTGACAATCCCTATAGCATTTGGGTTGC
>NC_056745.1:554426400-554463900 GCF_019279795.1 Protopterus annectens | reverse complement strand
GTTAATTCCTACTGACACCTCTAGGCATCAAATATTGCTTGTTCTTATTTGTATCAATAATTCCAAAACTATGCTATGTACAAGGTTTTAAAATATTTCATCTTAAAGCTTACATAATAGCAAACTCAACTGCATTAATATTTGACAGTGCAGGTAAATAGATATTAACTGTTGTTTTTATGATATTAATTTACATAGATATAATTTTCACATTTTTCTGAATATCTCAACAACCATGTAACACAGAACTCCTTAGCCTTATATGAATGCTCTCAGCTAGATGAATAAAATGCTGCTGAAAGGTATGTGTGTAACTTGAGTGGTTGCACAGATATTTTAAGCTGTTTGCAAAATATTACAAAAGGTAGTTGTTAGTGTTTACTGTGACTTGTAAAATTCACTTTAAGACCTAGAACCTAAAGAATACTACCACTATAAAAATAGTTTGTGCTGAAGAATTTGCCATTTATACTTCTTTCATAACCACTGTGATTCCAGAGATATGAAATTTGTTTGACATTAATTTGATTTTGTCAAAAAGGCTTAGGCTCCGCCCATTGGAAGTTACAGTGCACCTCTCCCCTTAATTTCTCTTCAGAACTGTAGTGCTTTTTTCCCTCTTTTCTCATTCTGATTTCATCCAGTCCCATTCCTGCCTCTATTCTGACCTATCCACAGAGCTGTCCTTTTCTTCTCCTCTTTTTGGTTGACGTTTAGCCCTAGGGTGCTTGTTGTATGTCACAGTCATTCTAACCTCATTCCCGTAAATGTCAATGTCCCTGTGTTTACATTTAAGCTGCTGTGTGCTCCTCTACAATATGGCCTAATATCTGTCACCTATCATAATTCTGGCCTGTCAGTGGTTTGCCCTGTCTCATACCTTCAGTCTGCTGTTTCCTTGAACATTTGCAAATAATTTACCCTTCTTCTTATTTCAGTTGCTCCCATTAGGGGTCGCCACAGCGAATCATCTGTTTCCGCTTCTTCCTGTCCTCTGCATCTTGCTCTGTCATACCAACCACTTGCATGTCCTCTCTCACCACATCCATAAACCTTATCTCAGGCCCTCCTCTTTTCCTGTTACCTGGCAGCTTCATCCTTAGCATCTTTTTCCCAATATACTCTGCATCCCTCCTCAGCACATGTCCAAACCAACGTAATCTTGCCTCTGCAAATAATTTACCCTGAAGTTCACATATCTACAACTGCCAGGCACTAAAGACGTATTTACAGGGTGCAGCTGTTTGCATCTCAGAACTACAAAAGCACAGATGTTCTTCGTGTTTCACTGTTGCAGTCATCACATTTGGGTTATCTACTTGCAGTAGCCCTCAGTCGGCCTGATTATTAAAGTCTTGAGTCCTGCGTCGGTTGCTGTCTCATCTTCTATGACGTCGGGTAGTCACGGGTATAAAGCATGCAGCCGACACCATTACATCAGTCTTTCTTGCCATGCAGTGCCCGAAACAGAAGCAGTTCGCAAGTGCCGGTCGGCTGACTCCTGAAATTTTCGTTTTCGAGTATCAGAACCGAACTCTTCAACTAAGCTACGTACCATGTTGGGGAAACTTTGCTTTAAACCGATGTCAGTAAAAGTCAATAATTGTATTTCTTGTGGAAAGCAAATACCTCATAAAGATTTTCATTTGTACTGTATTCCTTGCCTAGGCCCTGACGACGACGTACCCTGCTGTCGGTTTTGTGCTTTATTTAAACAACAAACTATTCGTCGTCGGTATATTTACATTTCTAAATATTTTGGTACTCAGTTCAATTACCCAGATATGGCTTCGGTAAGCCACCCAACTACCGACATTCTGAAAAAATGCAAAGATAAAGACAGAGACAGACAGCATAGGTCCAAAGCTGCCGACAAGGCTTCTCCTAAGCTAGTCACCAGTTCGCCAGTACTCAGTGAGGTGCTTTCGCAGCTCCTGATACCCGCTACTTCAGATTCACAGGCCTCTACTGAGACCCATTCAGAGTCCGGTATGCCGCAAGATGCTACAACTGTGAAACCTGCGGACGTCTCTACCTTGGATGGGTCCGGAGCTGCTGTGCAGGCACCGGCTTCCGAGGGTGTATTCAGGCCTACTGACTTGCATATTAAACCAACGCCATCTTCTTCTTCAAGCCCTAAAACTCAATCCATGCCTAGAAAACCAATGCCCAGACTGCATGGTCAGGCCTCTATGCCTAAAAAACAAATGATAAGAATAGCTGAGGACCTTACTTTAATCAGGGGAAGCCAACCTTTCCCCTCTAAGAGCCCTAGGACTGAGTTTGCTTATGATTCTTCTGATCAGGATTCTGAAATTACTGTTTCCTCTGATGACCAGGATTTACCCTTATCTGCTTATGAGGATTCTGATGCAGAGGACTCTATTCCCTCTGCTTCCCCTCCAGATGATTTCTCTTTTGGTGAAACCTTGCATACTCATAGGGAGCATTTTCACCGGGAAAGCCAGGATTACTCCGACTCTAAAAAGAGACTTAGGGATTTCTTACTCCTGCCCCAACACAGGCCTTTAGCTATCCCCTCTGTACTGGACATTGTTGATGATGCCTTTTCGGAATCTAGCTTGGCCCCTGACTCTTTACCTCCTGTTCCCAGAAAACCAGATAGATATTACAGGGTTCCTGACTCTCACAAGTTCCTCTTTAAAAATCCTACTGCAGATCCTGAGACCATTATACAGGGACCCAAGGGCATTAAGGCTACTAATGCCAAAAATCCTACCCCCTTTGATAGAGATTCCAGAGAGGTGGATAGATGGGGTAAGAAGGTATACACTTCTACAACCTTGGCCATTAGGGCCTTCACTGCCAGTTTCATATGTTAAAGTATCAGCAGCATATTATTGGATTGCAGAAAATGATGTTGATTCCTGACTGTGCTGAAAATAAAGATTTACAGGATTTAATGCATTCTGCTGAACAAGTTGGAAAACATACTTTGCAATATGGTTTTGATTCACTAGAAGCATCTTGCAAGGGTGCTGTCACTGGGTCTGTACTTAGAAGGCATGCTTGGCTTAAGAAAAAATCTTTGCCAGATCATGTTAAAGCTAAATTGCTGGATGGTCCCTTAAACCAGGACTGCCAGTTTGGGCAACAAAGCAGATGAAGTACTTAAAAAGATGGAGGAAAAAGCTAAATCTATGCAAACTGTTAAAGATTTCCTGCAAGTACAGCCTCCCAGATTTAGTAGGCATTGGCCCTCTAAGAACTGGTCCTTTCCTGCCTCTTCCAGGCCTTCGAAGTCCAAACCCAGAACCAGCAGAACACCCAGGCTTCAGTCCCAAACTACGCAAGGGGCTCCCACTTCCAAAGCAGGGAGTAGTAAGACTCACCCTATGGTAAACTGTCTCAATGACTTAACTTTAAAACTTCCAAGCCCTGCTCAACTGACTGCTCCTTTAGGGGGAAAGATTGCCCTGCAGGCAAAAAACTGGGAACTCATTACCCAGGACAAATGGGTTTTAAATATAGTTTCCCAGGGATATAGATTCCACTTCCACACTTTACCAACCCCAAACCGTTGGCCAGATCTACCCCCAAATCAGTGGGCAGAGACTCAAAAGCAAGTTCTCTCTCTCTCTTAAGTATCAGGGCTATTAAAACTGTCCCAGAAGAGGAAAGGGGACAAGGTTTCTACTCAAGACTTTTCCTGGTGCCCAGAAAAGACAACTCCTGGCATCCTATCCTGGACCTCTCTATCCTAAACACATTTTTGTTGATCCCAAAATTCAAGATGCTAACTCTCCACTAGTTGCTTCCTATGGTAGGCAAGGATGCCTGGTTGGCAACACTGGATTTAAAGGAAATACACTCGAACATCTACATTTATGGTAAGTGTACACAACTGTACTTTCTGAGACCAAATGTGAGACATGGGGTGATAACTGTTCTTACTACCACACTGCAGTGATCTGGAGTAAGAATAATTATTACGCATTTGTAGAAAAAACACTCCATACATGGAATGTGTTTTACCCCACAAAAATCAGACAGTAAAAAATATTTTTGACATAGATCATATGTTCATTTTTGAAAATGACTAATCTGCAATTCTCGTATGCAAATAATCTCAATAGATCCTGTTTAGAATTTCCTAGATATCTTCTGTGATAGTACCTATTGCTAAAACAGTAAATTCTGAATTCTGAGGGAGGTGGTTAGAAAATGATGCGCGTAAAAGAGGAAAGAAATTATGCCTGCATACGCATCATTTTAAGTTTCACTTCAAGTAGTGAGCAGCGCAGAGTTCAGAACTGCAAATGTTTAATTCCATTCATTTATTATCAAGCCAGGCTAAACAGCTTTGCGACTTCTCCCTACATTCACAAGTAATGTGTCCTGTGATTAGCCCTACAAAATATCAAAACAAATTTAGACACACACACACACACACATATATATATATATATTTTATATATATATATATATATATATATATATATATATATATATATACTTACACACACACACACACACACACACACACACACACACACGTATGTGCCAATAAAGCTTGCTTCTTACTGAAATATAACAAAAATAATAAAATAAGGAAAGAAAATGCCCCTAAAACTGCTTTTAACAAACAATCTCAAAACCTTCAAGAAACACAAAAATGAAAGCAGAAGTATGATAAAGTTGTTCTGCTATATATGACTCTTTGACTTGAACAATCAACAGACTAGAAAAAACTAAAATATAATAGCATGTTGCTGACCAGTACTTGTAGATTAATTCCATCTGAAGTATTTGGACTTAGCTCTGTGTTATTTTAATACACAGCAATTTCTCAGTAAAGAAGTGGTAAGTAACCCCAAAAGCTTAATTGCTTACCTATAGTGAATGTTTACTCTGAAAACTAGATAAAATCTCTTTAATTATCTGTTGTTGCATAATAAATTATCTCAGCAAACTATATTGATCTATCTATCTCTATATATCTATATGGTAGGACAATTCTCATTTCTACCATTACCACATTTAATCTCAATGTTTTAAGACTAAAAACACCAACAGTTTCCAGGTTTAGTCTAACAGATTGTTTACTAAAGATAAACTTCAATTCTTACATTAAATACAAACTTTTAATTACAAAGACTTTTAAACATACGGCTTAACTTTAGAGGTAAGAGGAACAGAAAAACTCGCACTCCTTCCAGTTTAATCTTTGTGTTTCCAGTCCTCGGTCACAACCTTCTTTATGATTGTTCCCATCTCTTTCTCTATAGGTAACTGAACAGCAAAGGAAAACACTGACCCTTGTCTGAAGATTGAATCCAGGACCCACCACATTTTGTGCTGTTGTAACAACCACTACACCAGTGAAGTATCTTGTTCCCTCAAGAGCAATTTCTCCTTTCAGCTATGAAACAACCATGATAGTGATTTTTGTTCACAGCAATGTCTGAGTTCAGTCCTTTACATGGGTCAGTGTATTCCTTTTCTGTTCAGTTGTTGATACAATACTAGGTTCAAAGATAAGTACAAGGCTAGTTGCCCTTACAAACTATTTTAAGCTTAGCCAATTTCCATTATTGTGTTCAAGTTAAATAATCCCATTTGGTTAGAGAATGGCCTAACCTGCCCATGACTGATAATTATATATTATCTCTAATGGGAATAACTGGGATCACAGATAATTTGAAGGGATCCTTGCATGGTATAAAGCATTTAGGAGCTGCCTCTGTCCATTAGTAGTACAGGGGCAGTCCTGGGGTAAATTTTCAGATTCCCATCCATAAATTCAAGTTGTACTTGAGTATGGACAGGGATGAACCTTGTTTGATGTGGATGGGGAGTCTGTTCCAGAGCAGCGGTATCCTCTGAGAGATATACCTGTCCCTCCAAACAATTCTGTTGATATTGAAAAAGAGATTTAGATCCCTAAACTGAAAATTTCTAATGCCATTTGACATGCTGATGTGCAGTAAATCCATTGGTATTGTGTCAGAATGCCTTATATACCAGACACAGGTATCTGTAAGATAATTAGTATAGTTGCAGGGCTTTGAGTTTGTCCATGTACGGCATGTTGTTTAGGCCTTGTATCCTTTTAGTAAGGTATTTCTGTAGGAGTTCCATTTGTTGCATGTGTCCAGACAGCTACATGCCAAAGGGGGCTTTATATTCAATGACTGGCCTAATGAGGACTAAGTGAAGGGGACAATGAAAACCCTAGATCTAGACTCAGTCCCTTTGTTCATAACTTATGCAATATAAAATAACTTTCTAATAACAATGCACACATATTGGTCAAAATTAGGCTACTCTCCATATAAGTTCCAGAAGCCCTGCAGGATGACTGTTCCTAGCTTGTAGTCATCTGCAAACTTAGTCAGAGAACCATGGTAGACTCCACTGTGGAACTGTCTCTTTTTGGAGGTAACTTTCCTTGTTTTGATTTTCTGTGTTCTATCTGAACCAGATGGCAATTCAGCGGGTAACGCAAGGGTATATTCCCAGTTCATTTCATTTTTCTACTACACCTGAACAGAGAATTACATCAGAAGCTTTGGCCAAGTTGAGTTATGTATTGTGTGTCATTTTGCCTTCATCCATTGCTTTGGTGACCCTTCCAAAAAACCCAATAGATTGAGTAAGCATGACCTGCCCTTGACAAATCTACACTGAGATAGTTCTAGTGTTTGGAGGTTCCCTATGTTCTGACTGATTAATTCCATGATAAGTCTTTTCATGGCTTTGCATATGAGGCTGGTCAGATTTATAGGTCTGTAATTGCCTGGGCCTGCAGAAGGTCCTCTCTTATGCAGGGGAATAACTGTAGCTGTTCCCATACCTCTCACCTGTCCAGGTTTTCACAGAATGTCCATATTTTTGCCTCTTCTTTTTGGTCTGTTCTTCATAAAATTTGTGGTTTTCTAGCAAATCATTGAGAACAGAAGTCACTAAATAATACTAAATAAATGCAGACATTTGAGTTTCAGACTTCATATCTGTCAGAAAATATATAACAACATAAAATCTGTCATTCTAGCAGCTTTCTAAATTTATAGGAGCAAAATTTAAAATCTGTCCCTATTTTAGGGCCTTTGTCCCCCCATTTTTCTGGCTTTGTCCAAATTTCTTGCACCAAGAGGTTGATAGGTATGACTGTTCTCCATTCGCTTGGTACAAAACAGATATGGAGGCTGAGATTGAACAGTGTTAAGGGTGTGGCTAAATCATGCTTCATGCTGTTTAAGATGCATCCAGGGATATTGACAGGATCCATTGATGCAGTATTTTTAGCTTTTGATAGCACTTTCAGGACTTGGTCTTGTGTGACAGCAGGTGCCAGACAGTTCCTGGTATATCTTGATGGACACAGGAAAGAGGAGTAAACTTAGAGCTAAACTTTTAGCCAGTAGGTTCACCATATCTTCAGCCTCAGTGGTGGTAACATTATTCACAATCAGTTCAGCACATTGCTGCATTGTGCTTTTTTGATTACAAACATAACTGAGAAATGCTTTGTGGTTGTCTTTGGCTTGAGTAGCTATTTTAGCCTCAGTCTTGTCTTTAGTGGATTTTATTAAGTTCTTGAGTTGTTTTTTTATTTCAGTGACAAGGGTTCTAACATTCTAGGAATTACTCTTCTTACATTGGGTCAAAATACTTTTAATTTTATTATAAAGCTTGTTGATATTATAGTTCCACTATGTGGGTTTGTTTCCGGAGTTTGCTCTTCCCTTGTTCCTACAGGGTACAACTGCATCTATGCATTTGTTTACATGCTGGTATAGTGGGGTGGTGTACATTTCTGCATATTCTACGAAAAACAACAGTCCCAAGGATGAAGCAGCAGCAAAAACTAATAAAAAACAAACCACCAGTCTGACCGAACAATGAAGGAAACCACCACCATATAGTATATTGATTTACTCTGTTTGAACAGGACACTTTCCACTGATGGTGTATACAATTGCAGTACTAGTGGCATAGTCTATTTTGCTGTTTGTTCTGTGTGCAATGAATTTTATGTGGGTATGTCCACACAACCACTTAGTAAAAGAATTATTATTGTTTAGAACTATAAGAACATCAACAATGCTCTATTTAAACATTCCATTACATGTAGTGGTTTTAAAACATTTCTGGCTGCTGTTTTGGAACATGTAGTTAGAAATATAAGGGGGGGGTCCTATAAGGACCAACTGGAACAAAGAGAAACTATGTGGCAGCTCAGGTTAGGGGCTGACAAAAAAACTGGTATTAATAGTGAATATTAAATGTTTTCTGAAGAATACAAGACTGAAGAATTTAAAATGAACTGTCTATGTTATGTTATTAGTTGTGTCCCTTTAAATGACTGTATTCCTTTTGCTAGTGCATTTTAAGTAATTGATTGTTTTATTAGGTAATTATTTTGATTTGATATATAAGGGGATGCTGCTGTGTGCATTTTATTTCATTCTGAAGAAGTCTTTTTAGAAGAAAACGATATTAAACTCTGTTTTTCGCTATTGCTGGTGGTTTCTTTCATTGTTCGGTCAGACTGGTGGTTTGTTTTTTATTTCTGCATATTCTGTGTAGTTAACTGAGTTTGGTGGGAATTTGAATCTTGCCAGTGTATCACTTAGGAGCAGGTAGTTTGTCTTAAGGAAATTTCTAAAGGTACCTTGTGTGGAAGGTATCTCTGGTTTCAATTTTATTTCGAAGGAGACTCCTTTATGCTCAGACTTATCAAGTCATGAAGATACACAAGGAATACTGCAAGATGTTCCCATATTAGTAAAGCCAAGATCCAAGATGTTATTCCCCCAAGTGGGTATTCTGACTAATTGTTTTAAGATGTTTGTATTGACAGAGTGCAGGAATCTCTGTGCTTGTGCACTAGTGGTGGGATATGTTTCCCAGTCTATAGCTGAAAACTGGAAACAAAAAAATAAAACTACAATAACAGTTACAAGGAGCTGCTACTTTACTCCCCCCCTCTCTATTTGCAGCATTAAATTATTTATATATTTATTGACATTTGTTTACCAGGAAAGTCCGACTAGGCACAGCTGCCATTTTTCAGCAGAGGCCCAGGGAGAAGAGCTCAATAGTATCCTATTTAATGCAATCAATATTTAAAATAACATATTTTATAATGCATTTTCAGTGAATGCATACCATAGTAGTCAGCATAATAAAGTTTTATTCATATTTACAAACATTAAATTTACAAGCCTTGTACTGAAACTTTACAGACAGAATGGTGGATATTTAATTTTAAGAAATATAAGAGTGAGGTATTAGAGGAGATAAGCAAGTCTGAGTGTTAACAGAGAAGTAGTTATGGAATAGTAATTTGGTTGTGCTAATTAGACATAGATATAGTAGTTTAAGAAGTACAATAAAGTGAGGTATTAGAAGGGGATAAGCAGGTTAAGTGATTTTGTGCTTTTAATGGAGGTATAAGAAAGTTGATAAAGAGTGTTAGAGGACTATGTCCAGATGAAAATCAGTGACAAAGCCAGGAGGCAGAGAGGAAATCTTTTAGTAATGGTTTGAAAAGAAGAAGGTGTGTCATAGACCTGATTAATACTGAAAGTTTAAATTCCTTAAAAATCCATGTTTAACAAGCATGGAAAAAGAAAAGAAAACTGATGTCAAAGACCTGATTAAAAATCTATATTTAGCAAGCACGGAAAAAGGCAAGTAAAAGTAAAGGAAAGAAAACTGTGTGTGTGTGTGTGTGTGTGTGTGTGTGTGTGTGTGTGTGTGTGTGTGTGTGTGTGTGTGTGTGTGTGTGTGTGTGTGTGTTTTGTGTATGTGTGTGTGTTTTGTGTATGTGTGTGTGTGTGTTTTGTGTATGTGTGTGTTTTGTGTATGTGTGTGTGTGTGTTTTATGTGTGTGTGTTTTGTGTATGTGTGTGTGTTTTGTGTATGTGTGTGTGTGTTTTATGTGTGTGTGTTTTATGTGTGTGTGTGTGTGTGTGTGTGTGTGTGTGTTTTGTGTGTGTGTACGTCTTTGCTCAAGAATTCTGGATGATAGTCAGATCTACTAGAAAAGCAGACAGAGGCACCATGACTGACATTCTCCAAAATCATGGACAGTTGAGAAGTATCTTGGGGGAGGAGCTGCATTGCTTTGCAAAGTATGGATTTTTTTCATTCATTTGATCAGTATGACACACCTGAGGTGTAGGCAGTCAAGAAAGTGTCTCCGACTGTGTGGCACATTTGTATGTGTGTGTGTTTGTGTATGAAACTCATTGTGTGTGTGTGTGTGCATGCGTGCATGTATGCACGTGCGTGCACGCACACGTGTGAGTGTGTGTGTGCACATTAAATGCTTAAATAATGTACACATGTATATTTGTGATGTCAAATATGTCCTCCAACTGGAATAGCATATCCAACAGCAGCTATAAAGCATTTGGTGGAGGAATTACTTAACATCAAAAATATAAAAAAACGTATACCCCCCTGGGTGGGCATTCTGCAAGCAATAATGCCTGACAGTGTGTGTGTTAATGTATAATTAACACCCACCCAGGGGTGTTATAAGGCCCAACATCACAGGCAGAGGGTCTGTACACCCCTGGAAGGGAGTTAATTACACATTAACACACACACCCTGGAGGGTATTATTGCACTTAGAGAATGTTCTCTCTGTAAAATTGTTGTGTTTTACTTACTTATTTACTTTATTAAGTACTGTAATATTTTATATATATATATATATATATATATATATATATATATATATATATATTGATGTAAAATGGTTCCTCCTCCTAATGTTTCAAACTTACTTTATGTAGTATATGTTAATGGTGTTGGAAGAAGCATTTTACATCCAAAATACAACTCTAAAAAATCTCCAGGCATTTACTTTATTTTTTGGTCCCTTACACCTAAAACATTTGGTTTGTTGCCAGTCACTGGAAACTGAAATAACTAAATGACACATCTGAGTTTCAAAACTATTATTTCTTCAGAAAATCCATACTAACACAAATCATTTTAATTAAGCAAGTTTGTAATTTTATAAGAGCACTAATTAAAATCTGTTCCAATGTTTGAGCCTTTGTTCCCCCTTTATTTTAAGCTTTA
This sequence comes from Protopterus annectens, assembly GCF_019279795.1. Taxonomy (NCBI): domain Eukaryota; kingdom Metazoa; phylum Chordata; order Ceratodontiformes; family Protopteridae; genus Protopterus; species Protopterus annectens. The sequence goes on along the minus strand of NC_056745.1, from coordinate 554,452,836 downwards.
TCCAGATTTCTCAACCTGAAAGGTCCAGAGGTATGCAAACATCTTTACTGTCGCTCTCACTCTGTTTCTCATGTACATCTCTGTTTCAGAAAATGTATGCTAACACAAATCCTAATAATCAAGTAAAATATGTTCCTATGTTCCACAATGGTACCTCCTATACTGACCCAACAGAAGAGCCAACATACTGGCCAAAAGATTCAGTGCCAACTTTACCCCCCCCCCAAAGGCCCTATCGCAATACCAGAAGAAAGCCTGGTATCCAACTTTTCTGCAGCACAGGTAAAAGCTGCACTGTCCAAAGCCAAGAATACAGTGTCCATGAGACCTGATAATATCCCTGGCTGCAAGCTACAAAATGAACTGGCACCACACCTGTGTGCCCTGTTCAGTCACAGTCTTACCTCTGGCTTTGTCCCTAATGAATGGCACACTACTACAGACATGCCTCTCCATAAAGGGGGAGTGAGTACAGACCCTGGGAACTATCACCCCTATCAGCCTGACAAGTCTGGTATGCAAAGCTATGGAGCGCTTCATCATAGATCTGCTTAACAAAGATATAGGCAATCTCCAAACTCCCCACACAGTTTGGCTTTGTCAAGGGGAAATCCTGCCTGCTGAACTTGGTTGACTTCTTCGAGGTAGTCATCAAGGCTGTGGATGAGTGTAAGGCAGTGCATACAGCCTACCTCAACCTGGCCAAGGTCTTTGATACCATTCCCCACTCAGCTATCATTGATAAACTCACCAAACTAGGCATCAATCCTTATATCACTAGGTGGGTTGCAAATTGGCTCACAGACAGGACCCACAGAGTGAAAGTTGTGGATTCCAAGTCAGACTGTCGATCAGTCATGAGTGGAGACCCACAGGGCTTGGTCCTGGGCCCTCTCCTGTTTGGCATCTACTTCTCGGAAGTCCAGACCAACACAAGGACTCTGGCTAACTATGTTCACTGATGACCGCAAGCTTGGAGTCATTATTAACTCTCCAAGTGATGCAAACATCCTACCAAAGGGCCTCACTGAGACCAATGACTGGTGTCGGAACCATGGCCTTAAGCTCAATGCCCACAAATGCGCTATCATTCACTTTGGAAAAAACTCAGTCCCCACTAATTACCATGTTGATGGGAGCCCACTGAAGGGGCCATAAGAGATATGGGCACCCAGGTCAACAGCCACCTTACCTTCGACCAACACATTGCCACATTGGTCACAAAGGTTTCACATCCAGGAAGAAAGAAGTCATCATCCCTCTCTACTCATTCCTCATTAGACCAGTCATCGAATATAATGCCCCCTTTGGCATGCACCTGACCAGACATCTGCAACAGCTGGAGAGGCCACAAAAGTACCTCACAAAATGGATCCAAGGCCTTAAACATATGTCCTACATGGACAGACTCAAGAAACTTCAGCTGTTCTCAGCCTCTTATCGTCTACTTAGAGGTGATTTCTGCTTGACTTACAAAGCCATGTCCGACCCAGCCCTACTTGGAATAATACACCTAAAGAAATCCCAATTCCCCCCATGCCACATGCTCCAGAGATCACAACCTCATTACCACAATCAACAGAACATGCTGGAGGGCCATGTTCATCACCCAGAGACTGCCCATACTGTGGAATAAGCTTCCCATTCAAGTCAAGCAGAGCACCTTGCTGGCCTTCTTCAAGAGAAATTTCGACGAGTGGATGGGTAGCAGGAAGTTCACCCCAGGGATCACTCCAGTTGCCCTACTTGATAGAGGCACTGTGAACTAACATCGAGTGGCATAGTGCCAGGGAAATTCTTTTCTGGGCTAGGCATGTAAAGGCTCCAGGGCCATTAGCCCAGTACACACCTATAAACCTATTCTGAGTCTTTGTCCCCGTTTATTTTAGGTTTAGCCAGATATTTTGAGCTAAGAGTCAACAGACCATACCTTTCAAATGTCCAGAGTTTTGCAGACTGTCCAGATTTTTGGCTTGTATGTTTGGTGCAATCCTCATAAAATGTGTAGTTTTCTGTCAGATCACTGGGGATTGAAGTCATTAAATAATGACAGACATTTTAGTTTCAGACTTCATATCCTTGAGATAATACATGCTAATGGAAACCCTGTTATTCTAGTAGTGTTCTAAGTTTATAAGAGCAATACTTAAAATCTGTCCTTATTTTTGGTTGTTTGCCCCTTGTTATTTGTGGTTCTGTCCAGATTTCTTGTCCCAAGAGTCTGAGGCATGGAAGAAGTATGCAAACATGCTGCTGCTGCTGCCGTCAAGGATCACTCTCACTCTTCACTCTCTCTGTCTCTTCTGCTTTCATACACGCATACACTCTCACTAAAACATGCGCGTGCGCGCACATACACACACACACACACACACACACACACACACTTTTTTATTTTGTTTTTTTTTCTTTTTTTACTTACCCTCACTAAACAGCAAAAGCGCTGCTTAGCGAGTGCAAAATAATGCCTCAATCAATCTGACTGTTCACTCTCTCTCTCATACACACATTCACAATCCCTTCTGCTTTCACACACATAAATATACATAGACGGCCTCTTCTGCTTTCATGCATGCATTCACTCATACATGCAGGCAGAAACATAAACACATTCATGCACATTCACACTTTATTTTCTGTTTATTTATTTTTTTACACTCATTAAACAGCAAAAGTGTTTATCAAGTGAAAAATAACGGCTCGTTTCATCTTGCTTCCACTCACATGCACGCATACAGTTACACATAGACACACACTTTTTATTTTTTTACTATTTACACTTAACCAAACAACAGAAGCACTGCTTAGTGAGTGTAAAATAATGGCTGCCATTATTTTTTTTTCTTTCTGAGCTCCATGGCAGCTTGTTATGTTGCCATGAAGTGCCGGACTCATTTTTCAGCAGACATTACTTGCACATTAATACCTTGTTGGAGAATATTCTTTCTCCAGTCAGGTTGCTGAAGTACGGTTCGCCATTTTCTAAAGGGGAAATAACGGTCCTTCCAGGTTAGAAAAGGCCCACTGTCTTTGACATTGGGCCTCATAACTCCCCTGGATAGTAACCAATAAAACCAACAGTGTTGGGCATTTTTGCTTGCTTAACATTCTATCTCCCCTCCATCCCTACCTTCACTCTCATATTTTTCTATTTATGTCTCATCCTGACTACCTCTTTGGATTCCTAATATACCATCAGTTCCAGCAGTCCATTCCATGAGTCCATAATCCTCTATGTGAAGTTGTTTTGGAGACTCAGAGTAGTTAATTCCTACAACCTGCTGCTTGTGTTTCCTCCTCCCCATACTTTTCATTTAAGATACCAACTTCACATCTCCCTAGCAGGACCACGAGCACCAGTGTCATGTCTCCCAGAGTTTTCTGGTCATTAAGATGATCTCTAGACTCTGTAGCCTTTGGTCATTGCCTTTCTCTTCAACTCATTCATTTCTCTGTTGTCTTCACTAAAAGACCTTACAACCTGATGACTTTCATTTTACAGCCAATCTCCCAGAAGTGTAAATAATATCTGATAGAGGTCCTGGTAGAAAGGTTCCTTATCTCCTAGTTTCTGCAGTCTGTCTCCTGAGGATAAATGACAGCATTGTGTTTGCTGATGCCATTAACTTCTGTCTGTGTTAGTGGGCGTCACAACCCGGTTTGATTATTACCTGCATGTCTTCTTCAGTCCCACTATACCCAGCTAATAAATCTAATAAATCTCACCAGAGGTGTTGTGGCCCAAGAGCTATATTATATATTTATCTATAAGGACCTCAGCTGCTGTCTCTCTGCACATTTGGTCATTCTTTACAAATATATCCCTGGACTGTCCCTTTATCCTCTACTGCTACATCCCTCATTGTGTCGTGTTTTGTTTTCTATTCTTTTCTGTGTTTGAGACAAACACAATGAGAGTACTGGCTCCAGGAGTTATATCTTCCAGTACTCCACTGTTCACATTCCTTACTCCTAACATGGTTCTCTCACCACAACGCTCAGTGTCCTGCTGTTCAACTGTGCAGCAGTCTAGTTCCTTAGTCTTGGCACTTCTACCAACTACCTCTTGTTTTCTTATCAGCATCCTTTTTGTCAGAGTCAAACAACATACTGAAGTCCAGTTATACCACATATTCTGGTACTCTAACATCAAATTCACCTGTGACATAATCAGAGAACTGAATCAGGTTGACTGACAGTGCCTTCTGGTCATGAACTTGTGTTATTTACTAAGATGAAGATTGTTGCTCTCTAGAAATGCCTTCTCTACAAGATTCTCTTCATGAATGTGCATGCCACTGCTGTTATGTTAACAGTTCTGTAGTTCCCTGGATTTTTTAATGCTACCCTCTTATACAATGGTGCAACAATTTTTGTCCTGTTGTCTTTAGACTCCCCTGCACTAGCTATTGATCTGCTGAAGATCTGTGTCAGGGAATTTGCCAGCACATCAGACAGGTTTCCGAGGACATTGGGAATGGCCTATCTAGTCCTCATGCTTTATCCTCATAAAGATCAGTCAGTTTCTCCTCTGTTTCCTACCTCTTTTCCTCATGTCTGTCTTCTGTTTTCCCCCACTTTGCCAGCCTTCCATTGGCATAACATCCTCACCTTGCTTTCCATCATGAAGACAAAAGCAAAGTATTCATTCAGTATCACTGATTTTTTTTTCCACATTCATCTGTGTTCAGCCTATATTTTGCTCAGCCTGGTGAAATCTGTTACACCTTTCCTCCTTTCTGCTATATACATAATAAAGCCCAGATTTCCCTCCTTGATCCCTTCTACAAACTCCCTTTCACCTTGTGCATTTGCTACGTTTACCACCAGTGTTGCCCTTCTGCTAGTCTCTATGTTTTGAGCCTACCTCACCATCCAACCCTTTTATTTCCATCTCTTGTATGCTCTACATTTACCCAAGTATCAGCTACACACTCCTCTGTAGCCATATCAGCCTTCTCCTATTTCTTCCTTTTGTCTTTTCCTTACACCATTTCTCAGTGTCTTTATAAATCCCAGTAGCGGCACAAAACCCAAGGAAAGGTCTATCAATTGAAAGTGACAAAACCTTACCTTCAGTACAAGCCAAGTGAAAGCAAATAATATTTCTAGATCATGTTTTTCACATTCGTCATAATGGACATGGCAACAAAGATGAATCCAAGGTCACTGTTCTAAACTTGATGGCAAGATCACGGAACATCTTGGTGACCCATGAATAAAAGACCACAAAGAAAAGGGCCAAAATGAGACATCTAACTTCATGAAAACCCTTGCTGTCCCCAGTGGACATGGATTTTGCAAAAGTCTCTGCACACAGCTATGTTTCTTCATAAAAATACCATCAGGGACGCTACAATAAGAAGGCTAGGCATAGGAAGGAGCTGTAATCACAGATGACACAAAATCCTTTGGTATTGTTAATTATGATCTATATAAACTGCTACATGCCTACCAGTGTATGCCTTTCCATAATAGAGTAACTATATTAACCATTCAATACAATACCATCAGCTTTGTCCTCACTAACTCATGTTACAGTTACACGTCCCAAAGCATCCATGTCCCCCTCATTTTCTCTATTAACAATAGCTATATCTTTTTTAACAGTTCTGTAAATATCTTTATTAAATATGACATTTTTAATTTTCTAGAAGTATACATATATGTTTTCCTTAAGAATTTTCATTCACTCAGTTAAATTGTTAAATTCTGACATTCCCTTAAATGTCACTCCTCTTGAACATTATTGTGCGTGTATTGTTCACATAAATTCCATATATTTCTATGTAATTTGCTCCTTCCCTTTTCAAAAAGTCTTCCCTCTAGTTCTTTTATCTCCATTACAGAATTCAGTAATTTGGAAACAGTTGGATTTCATTTGCTAGTAATTGTTTTTTTTTTTTTTTTTTTTGACAACCAATAACATTAAACATAGTAAGACCTTATTATGTCTGGCAATTCAAATCTGATATTCTAGCTCAAAAGATAAATTTCCTTAGTCACAGCCAATTCATCCCTGAATATTTATGGCAAAGTACTTAGTAGGAAATTTTTAAAACCTGCCAATTTATTACATTCCCAAAAAACGGGTTTCCAATTATCTCTCTTTCCCATCACGCCCTCAGCATTTGCTATATATCTGAGGGAAAATTCTCTGAAGTCTTCTTTGTGTATAAATATGCCTATGAAAACACATCAGCTGTAGTAGGTATATAATTTTGAATTACAATACCTTAATATATGTGAATAATTCAGTATTTTGTTGGTATAATATGCAAATCCCTGAACTCTTCTTAACACATTCACATTACTTTAACACTGCTCAGACACGCCTGGCAAAAAGTTTCTTTCTCCTAAATGCCATTGAGGACCATTAACTGTTTTTATATTCTGTACATAAACAATGGCTTCATAACTCTGACTACAGTTGACAACTTCTCAAGGTACAGCTGAACAACATAGACTCTGAAGTAATTAATAGTGACTATATGCTTTCCTAAACGAGTTTGGGTAAACATGCCAGCCTAATTTAAAACAAGGTTGGCTTGCAACTTTTCCATCTACAATTGAAAGAAACTAGACTAATCACAGTAAGAGAGACATATATGTATGAAATTTCATCTTTAGTGCTGCATTCATCACTTTGTTTGGCAAATGTGAGATAAATATTTAATAATATATGTCACTGTGCAGGCTATAGCCTACTCAGTAATACCATAAATTTCTAAATAATTCTCAACTTTTCTTTCTCCTCTCTCTCTCTTTCTCTTATATACTATTTCTAGGTAATCTTACGGGATGCTGACACCCCTAATAGAAAAACAATGCACTGGCTTGTGCAAGCTACTCTACCCAATGTTCTATTACAGATCCCGCCACGTATTTTTTATGAAGGCAGAAACTTTTGCTAAACTTTATAGCAGCTCACACCAACTTGAGTACTTAAACATCTGCAATGGACTGTTTGAGTTGAACCTTCTTCCATCCCAGTCAAAAAGTGTGATGACCTTGATGCTTACATCATTTCACTCAAATTTCATGTAGATAGTCAAGGAAATGTGGCAGAAGCCATAGACTCCTTTCCCAAACTATTTCTTTTCACAGTTCTGCTTAGACTCACATACGTTTTTATAATTATTAAAATCCATTATGAGACTTTGTGCTCTCCTTCTTTACAGACTTTATAATTCCAGTTCACTGCTTCTCAAAATTACATTATAAAAGACAGTTAAAATCTGCCTAGTGTTGCTCATCTCCCTATTACGTCTAGCTGCTACTACACTTAAGCCTTCCACCCAAGCTAGGCCTCCTTAGAGGAAATCATTCCTTACTGAAGGACATTATCTCTCATAAAGCAAAAAGACCTTCTGACACCACACTCCTTCATCCCTCTTTCAGTTCCTACTGTCTCACCAATACCTACTGGTTTACCAGCTAAACCTAGAGGAGACCCAATACACATGAAAGTCTCCTAAACCTTAACCCCGAACTATATTTTTTGTATTAATTTTAAGGATATCCTTTACTATTCATATGCTGAATCAGCCCTAGCTTCCACTTTTATTTTCATGCATATCTTACAAACTGCAGAAACATACTTTTCTTTCAAGGTGCATAGGGCTGGGAACATAATACCATAGAACTATCGTAGCTATTCAGACTCAGTGATAAATCCTGGAAATCCTAGAACATGAAAGGATCTTCTGAAAAAACAATGTATTTTTTGCTCCCAGAGATCTTTCTGAGAAACCACTTTTGGGGAGGGGGCACAAATCTAGCTCTCTTAGACAAAGGCGCCTAACTAATCTAGGATCTAGGATATTCAGCAAAGAAGTCATCCAGCTTTTAGGCCAAGCATAAAAAGTTGTATTATTCAGGGTCACAAATAATGCTGACAGAATTAAATATAAAGCCCAGTTGTCCATCTCAAAATCTCTCAAACTTGAATAATCCTTGCATCTAGAATTGTGAGTTGATAATCCTGTAATGTTGTAACCATCTTGCTAACCCTTTCTAGAATGTAAAAATACATCTGTCACTGATGATCCACAAACTGAACAAGTTTCACTTACAGAAGTAAAGTACTAGTGGGATTGCAGTGGCTAGGCTTTAAAAGGATTAAATGTTCTATGACCTAGTATTTACTTATGAATCCATGAGCCGATAAATAGCTAAGTTTGAAGGGGTAAAATAAGGTATCATTGCAAATCACAAAATGAGTATATCTATCTATATATATATATATATATATATATATATATATATATCTATATATATATATCTATATATATATATATATATATATATATATATATATATATATATATATATATGGGTCTATCTGAGTTCATCGACACTTTAAAATACCGACAATGGATTAACCGACACGAGAATGTCGAAAGTCACGTCACCGACGCCAGAAGATCGACGAGGCAGAAGACCGACGGAGGAAGACACCGACGCTGAGAAGCTGTGATGGGGTAAGGGTGCGAGTAAGGTAAGTGTGCGATGCTGGTGTTTAGTAGGGGTAGGGGTGGGATAAGTGAGTTAGGGTTAGAGCGGGTTAGGTGAGTGTGCGTAAGGTAAGTGTGCAATGTTGGTGTTTTGTAGGGGTAGGGTGGGATAAGTGAGTTAGGGTTAGGGCGGGTTAGGTGAGTGTCTTGAGTAAGGTAAGTGTGCAATGTTGGTGTTTTGTAGGGGTAGGGGTGGGATAAGTGAGTTAGGGTTAGGGCGGGTTGGGTGAGTGTCGATAGTGACGGACCTTAGGGTAAGGGTTTGGGTCAGGGTTGTGGTTAGTTGTGTATGTATGGGTTAGTGTTTGTTTGTAAGGATTTTGGTGTGCTTGTGTTGTGTGTGTGAGTGTTGGATAGGGGATGTGTTTTGTTTGTTGGTATGTTGTGTCGGGTGTATGCGATGTCGTGTTTGTGAACTGTCGATCTTCTGGCGTCGGTTAAATGAGTTTCGTTGTTTTGGTGTCGGTTAATTCGTTTTCGGTATTTTAAAATGTCGATGAACTCAGATAGATCCATATATATATATATACCAGTTCTGAAAAAGACATCAGAGTAAGGCTGTTTTCAAATTTGACTTAAAGATGAATCATACAATGAAATGCATTTGTCCTATATAGTACAGCGAAAATAGTTTCACTTGACTAACACTGATATCTGCATTATTACTGAAATGTGGTACAAAAGCCAGGGTAACTCATAGCTGAATGCTGGCTGCTATACATACTATAGGAGAGAAGATGTGTTTATCGATATAAAGACCTATTCAATCTAATATTAATTATAATTGGCAAAATTCCAATACATGACTGTTAAGATCTCTAAACACATCTTCGTCTGAGCTTAGGCATTTCCTAGAAAACCTCAGTAACCTCCCAATAGGTAAGTCCATGCCTATGACACATGTTCTCAAATGCATGATTGCTGACTGGGGCACCTATGATACAATATCCATGAGACTATCTTCCTATCTATATTAATAAAAGCAATTTTAAAATATAAAGAACTTGGACAGTTTACTGACTAATACAAAATAATTGCCCATATAATATCATTATCACAAATTAAAAAGTCAGATCATGACAATGTTTTGGCCAATGTTAATCTAGCAAGTAAAACAATAAATGATCAAACCACTTACAGGAAATTCAATGGCACATATTACAATTACATTAGACTGGAACTTTAAAAATGTCATAAGGGAGAAACTTTTCTTAACAGACCTATAGTATTGTGCTAGGATATATTCTACAGTAAAACAAATGATTTAATTGTTAAGTATATTCCATTTGTTGTCGCCTCACAGTTAGACGTTGCCCGTTCGATTCTCAGTTAGAGCATCTTCTGTGTGGCGACATGTGTGAATGGGCGTTCCTTCATTGAAGGTTGTGCATTAGGCCCAGCAAGCCAGCATGTAAAAATCTACTGCCAAACATTAGTGGACCGGAGTTCCGCTGTGGCGACCCATAACCGGGAAAAGCCATAGGACACAAACAAACAAACTGAGGGCAGAAATTTGATAAAATGTGACAGAGTAACTACCACATGTATTATTCCCCATCCAAGTCTGTTAAATGGGGTTTTCCGTTTACGGTGGTCCAAGGCTGAATACAATATTTAGGGTTGATAATTTGCACCCTCAGTGGCTCAGACTATTCAGGGTAACTTAATCACTTTGTTCACTGATAAGTTCAGCTTTGGCTAAAACACTGGCATGATCTGATTTTTTTAAGTGGTAATAGTAATATTATTTAGATTATTATGTATTCTGTATTAGTCAGGAAACATATAGTAATATTACTTGGGTTATTTATTTTGTATTGTCAGTAAACTGTTCACTGCCACGGTGGTGCAGCGGTTAGCGTTGTCGCCTCACAGCAAGAGGTTCTCCAGTTCGATTCTCGGCTGGAACGCCTTCTGTGTGGAGTCTGTATGTCTTCCCCGCAATCGAGTGACATTAAAGACATGCCGGTAGGTGCGAGCGTGAATCGGTATGCCTTTGTTGAAGGTTGGGCATTGGGCTGGCAACTCAGCACCGTAGAATCCACTGCCAATCATGAGCGGACCGGAGTTCCGCTGTGGCGACCCCTAACCGGGAAAAGCCAAAAGACTGTGTGTGTGTGTGTGTGTGTGTCAGTAAACTGTTCACTGAAATGAATGTCCCTTGATTTGCCTCAGAGGGTTCAGGCAGTGGTTTGATTTATTTTCCCAATGGTTCTTTATCAGATCCAGGGCCTACCGGGTTCGCTCTCTCTGATAAGGCATTGGCTCATTTTGGTAACATTATTTTGAATTTCATATGGACTCAAGGTTTAGACACAGCTGCCCGATATGTCTTGGAAAGTTGGACCTCAGTCTCCCCGCTTTTAAATTTTATGTTAAGCTTTCTTAATTTAATCTGTTTTGGGGCCTAACCCAAACAAACTATGATCCTTTATAGAAGAGTATTATTTTTTCAGGATTAAGAGAGAGAGAACTGGTATATATGAGGAACAAAGACCATCTTATGGTAAGACAAGGAAATATTTCATCATTTGTACAAGCCATATATGATGCTACTTTTGGAACATAGATTACCATCAGGATGACTTTTGGAAGAGAGACATCATCCCTATTTGATATTCAATATATTTGTATTTATTTATTTATTTACAGTTTGTTTACTGGGAAAGTCCACTGGGACAAAAAGAGCCCATTTTCAGTGGATGCCCAGGGAGAAAAGCTCCTTATACATTTAAACAACTGTACAATTAACAAGTAAACAAGTTATAACATGGTTTCAAGTAAATGACAGCATGTAAGAAAGGTATAACATATAATAAACAGCAAATCTTAGGTAAACAAAAAAAAATTATAGAGTAACATGCCCTATCAGAGCCTTTAAAGGCAGTATCAACAATTACAAGTTTTTAAGCGTAATATAAAACATTTGAGGTCTATTGCTGCCGGAACTGTATTTAAGAATTATAGAGTAGCAAGGTATATTGGATTAGTAGTTTAAGATATACAGTAAGCATGAAATATTAGGGAATGAATAACATAAGACGGAGACCGGTAGATAAGAATAGTGGAGATAAAGTATTGGAATGAGTTGAGAGGAAGGGAGTAGGGAAATAAGGGTAAAATAGAGGGGAGTCAGTTGGGATGAGAGCAAGAGCATTCTCAGGGAGAAGCAAGATGGGAATGGAGCAAGGTCTTGAAGGAGGAGTGGTTGTTGGTGGTCCGAATGTGTGGTGGAAGGGAATTCCAGAGTCCTGCTAGGGAGAAGGATAATAGAAATGTACCTGGAGTGCATGTGGGTTTGTACACTTCTACCAGATTCTGATTGTTGGACCTGAGTAGTCGATCAGGCTGGTGCATTTTGAAAGTAGAGACGAGGGAGGGGCAGTGAGTGGGTTTAAAGATGAGTTTGTGTGCATTTGATATTTGGATATAGGAGAGATAGTTAGACAGTTCTAGCCAGTTCAAGGTGTGGGGGGCATCGCAGTGATGACAGGAGGATTTGGATCCGGTAGCAAACTTAGCGATTTTGTTGTAGCAGGAAAATAATTTTTTCTTTAGTGAGGACTGAAGATTAGTAAGGAGAGGAGCTCCATACAGGAGGGAGGGAATGAGGTAGGTGATAGAGAGGATATGCTTGGTTGAAGGAGTAAGATAACGACTGTGGCGATAAAGCATACCTAGTTTTTGGTGGGTTTTCTTAATGTTAGTTTGTAGGTGAGTATCAAAGTTTAATTGTTCAGCAATAATAACTCCTAGAAGTTTCGCATGGGGGACAATTTCAATAGAAGTGTTGCTTTGGCTAATCATGGGAAAAGCATTCTTGTCTATTTTGGTACATTTGGAAGGGGTGAATAGCATGATTTTGGACTTAGATGCATTGAGTGCTGGGTGGCTATTGAGCATCCAGTGCTTGGTAGAACAGAAGGCTTTTTGAGTTAATTCCATGAGTTTGGGGAAGGATTTGGCAGAACAGATTATTGTGGAGTCATCCCCATACTGGACAAGTTTAGCATTAGGGATATACTGATGGAAGTCATCTATAAAGATATTAAATAGTAATGGACATAATATAGAACCCTGTGGAACAGCAGTCAGTGTGTTAAAGAAGGAGAAAGTACAGTTTTTCCACTTGACGGCTTGTTGCCTGTCAGAAAGGTAATTGGAAATCCAGTTAATAGGGGATAGCACCACCCTTAGCTTGTTTTATATTCAAGTTATAATTATTATATAAATTTGTTAATGCAGTAGATTCACCTCTGTACATATTATTTTATTTATTTTATTTATTTATTTAAATTTGTTGACCGGGAGTGTCCGACTGGACGTAGGTCCATTTTCAGCAGAGGCCCGGGGAGAAAAGCTCCACAGTAAAATAAACAGACAGTAGTTACATTGGATTACATAGCGATTAACAATTTAACATAGCAATTACTTACAACATATTTACAGATGAAGAACATAGTACATCAGTAGACAACTAGAATCTTTATCTGTGAAGTACATAACAGACATTAACAAATGTTACAATGAGAAGTTCCTGCTGTATAATAAGTACTAGGCTTATGAGCATCTGAGCTTGCTATAATCAAGGTAGTTAGTGGAGTGGAAAGAAAGGCAGTGGTTGGATGGGGTGGGTGATATTAGAGTGGGAGTTGCAAGGGCATAGCCAGCATGTTTTTAGGTGCGCTTTTAGTAAAGTTTTGAAGTGGGTGCATGATGGTACGGAGGTAATTGTGGGTGGGAGTGAGTTCCATATGAGTTACATATTATAGTATCTCTTACCTGTCTGCTGTGAAGTTTTATATAACTTATCTTCACAGACATTTTGAAACGCGACAACCTCAGGATGGCTAACTGGCATAAATATGCTGGTGCATTTAAGACCTGTAACAGCATCAATAGTAGCAGTACAAAATAATCATTTTAAATTTATATTCATGACAAAATGCCTTAAGTCAGTTAACATACCACTAATGTTTCCATCTTGTGCTGTAATGAAGGTCAGTTCCTCTTCAATAACCTTATCTCATTAGCACTTGTGGAGATGACCCCTGAATAGGTGGTAGAGATGGGGAAACCAGTGCTGCTTTGACCAAAAGGGGATCATAGGTTCATAGGTGTGTATTAGGCTAATGGCCCTGGATCCTTTACAAGCCTAGCCCATAGGATTACCCTGGCATCATGCCACCCGACCTTCACCAGTACAATCTTTGGTTTGACCCCAAAGAGAAATGGAAGCAGAGGGAAGGTATAGAGGAACCATGAAAAGACACTGCATCCATTCTCTTGAGGACAAGGGGTCCTGGTGCAAAAGAAAGAACATTTTTTTTTCCTTGTGGATGAATGTAAATAAATCTATCAGGGGGATACCCCATTTGAGGACGTCCTTGTTCAGCAACAATCAGTGAGGATCTTCCCTTCATCTGTTTAGAAATTCTGCCAGGACATTTATCCTATGGGAGGGTGTAAAGCAGCTTGGAGGAACAGATGTGCTTTTGTTAAATGATACCACAATACCACACCATAAGAGTTTAGTCTGCTTAGTTGATAGAACCTAACCCTCCCTGCTTATGTACCACATGACTGTAATGCTATCTGTGAACATTCTGAGTGGTCCTGGGGCCCCGAAGTGTGAGAAGATCTGCAGGGCCTGAATTAGGGCCCACATATCCTTCAGGTTGATGTGCTCTGACCTTAGCTTTGGTGGTTCATGCCCCCATTGAATTGTCTGAAGCATCTGTGTGCAACTTCTGTTGAGGTGTCTGCACTTTGAAGGCAGGCCCAGGTTGAGATTTTCCCGTAATATCCACTATTGTATTTCTTTCTTTAAGCCAGGGAGAGGCACTCTGCCTCCTTGACCATTCCCTACTTCTCATACTTTAATCTGCTTTCTGCCCTTGACTCACTCTTCTCACTAGCTCTCTCTAATCTTCCTTGACTACTCGTTTCTACTGTCTTCTAAAATCTATTAAGCAAATCACCTCAGAGAAAAATTTTATTGTAATTGTCTTGCCTTCATGTAACTACATTATGATAAAACTGGGTTTTTGTAGCCACTTACCCCAAAAACTATATTCATCTCAATGACATATTTCTTTTTATACATCTTGAAATAGTTTTGCTATACTCATTATTATTGACATTGTACAACATTGTAGTCCTACTTAATGCCTTGTAATAATCCTGTAACAATGCTGTTTAATGCTAATTATGTTGGAGCTTTTCTCCCCGGGCCTCCACTGAAAAAGGGCTCTTCAGCTCAGTCGGACAATGCCGGCCAACAAATGCAAAATAAATAAATAAAATAATAATAAGCCAGGGAGAAGAGGAATCTGAATGTCCAGACATTGAGAATGCTGGGACAAGATGGATTTGAAATACCACTGGATCCTTCTGATATGGAATCTGACAAAGGGAACTATAGGTATCTTTGCAGCCATGAATCCCAGTATGTTAAGGATTTCTCTGGCAATGCAAGTCTGAATATGTAGACAAAATTGGAATTAACTAGAAAGATTATGCATCTTGCCTACAGCCAGGAAAACCAGCATGAGTTAGGTGTCTAGTCTGCAGCTGAAGAACACCAGATCAATTCTTTTGTTAATTTCACCAAATCTTTTGAGTTTCTAATACTATGATGGGAATGGACCCCATTCCTAAGTCAAAGTACGATTAAAGTTCATGAAATTAGTAGTTTCAATCTTTGATGTCAGCCAAAAGTGCTCTTCTCAGCACTCGCAGTGTGCCCAGTAATGACTCCTTCTGCAATTCGTACAGGGTTACATGGATTGGTTTGTTTGTCTTTTCGGCTTTTTCCCGGTAAGGGGTCACCACAGTGGAACTCCGGTCCACTAATGATTAGCAGTAGATTTTTATGAAATGCTGAGGTGCCAGCTCAACGCCCAACCTTCAACGAAGGCACGCCCATTTAGGCACGCATGTCTTTCGACCGCTACTCAACCGCGGGGAGGACATGTAGACTCCACACAGAAGGCACTCCCAAGCCACAACGAGAATCAAACGGGAGAACCTCTTGCTGTGAGGTAACAATCCTACCGCCGTACCACCACGGCTACTGGTTACATGGATTGGTAACATATCTAAATATGATTGTGGATTCTTTTTTTTATAAGACCCATTGCTCCAACTACTATTGGAACTGTCTGGGTATCTTTCTTCCACATTGCTCTCATTTCTGCCTGCAGATCCTGATATTTTATAACTTTGTGTCTCTCTGTACACAAGACAATGTAGTCACTGGGTGTAGCAATTTCAATGATCAATGCTATATTTTTCTTCTTTTCTTGGACCATTATATCCAGTTTTCTAGCATCTGTCTTTTGAACTGTTGGTAATGGGTGATCTCATGTGATATAAACTTCATCATTTTTTCTATGATGCTTTGTGTCTCATGTTTCCAGTGATTTTCAGCCACTTCAATACCATAATGTTTGCACAATCCCCAATGCAACAGTCTTGCCATATTATTATGCCTTTCAGTATACAGTCCTTCTGCCATTAGTATATTAGAACCAGCAACGAGGTGTACGACTGTTTCCAATTTGGTTTTATAAAACGTACATTTGTCTGTTTCTCCCACATGTTCAATGGACTTTGTAAACCAGTGTGTACACAGCCCACTGCCTTGAGCTGCCAATATTAATCTTTCATCTCTTGGTTTGAATTCACCTCTCCTTAACCATTCCTGTGTTCAATCCTGATCAACATGAGGTTCATCCAGATGTTTTCTGTACTTGCAACTATATTTATGCTTTTTCCACATTTCTTGCCCTCTCATCTGGTCCTTCACCTTATATTCTTTCTTTTGTTTTTTTGACACATTCATTTGCTGCCTGATTTTTATCTACTTCTGGTTTGATTTCCATTCCTGCTTGATGTCGATATGCTTCTGCTAAATTAAGCAGAGAAGTCATCTTAGATTTATTCTCCTCCTGTTACAAAACTTTCACTACATTTGGGTCTTCTGAGGTCAGCAAATGTGTGTGGAGTCCCATGATTGCAGATCTATACATGTAATCAATTTCAAGGAGGCCCATCCCTCCTTTGGAAGGGGGAATATATAATCTTAGTATATAGTGATTTTTATAAATCATTTGGTGAGCATGAAGCATCTTTCTTGTTCTCCTGTCTAATCTATCCAACACGTTTTGGGGCTAGTCAATCACTCCAAAACTGTAAGTTAGGATAGAAAGAGAAAATTGGTTTATAGCTTGAATTTTGTTCCTAGATACCAACACTGTTTTCAGAATTAGTTTAAGTCTTCTAAAGTATTCCTTACTAAGTTTTATTTGCATTTGTTCATATTTTATTGTTGATCCTTCATCAATTCCCAAATATTTATACACTCCCTCTTGCTCAAGTTCTTTTATATCACATTTTTGTCCCAAACTGATTTTGTCCTGGTGCTGCAGTTTTCCTGCTTTAAAGGTTGCTTTTGCACACTTATCAAGACCAAATTACTTTCTTATATCATCTGAAAAAGTTTTGGCAACCTGCAGCTGTGCTTTCAGTTCCTCATCTGATGAGGTATACAGTTTTAAATCATCAACAAAGAGAAGATGAGAAGTCTTTACACTTTGTTGTTTTTTAGGAGCCAAATTGTAGCCATGTCCTAAGTTGTTAAGTAAGCAGCTTAATGGATTAATGGCAAGGCAAAATAGCAATGGTAAGAGAGTCACCCTGGAATATCCCCCTTTGAATTTTTATCCCTGGGATAATAATCTGTCCTTTATCATGGGTTAATTGCAAAGTGGTCTACCACTGTTTCATGGTCACTGTAATGTGCTCTATCAGTGTAGGGTGTATCATATACATTTTTAAGCACTCTTTTATCCATGAATGTGGGATACTATCACATGCTTTTTTATAGTCAATCCATGCCATACTTAAATTCTTCCCCTTTTTACAGTTCCCCAGTATGACTTTATTTAACAACAAATAATCCTTTGTTCCATATGACTTTCTTTTATTGCCCTTTTGTTCTACTGCCATGATTGAGTTTTCTTCTAAATGACTATAAACTCTGTCAGTATCAACTCCTTTGTATAGCTTATACGTCTTTGGAAGGCAAGTTATTGATCTATAATTTTTAAGGTAGCTTGCAGGTTCACTCTTAAGAAGGAGCATTGTTTTGCCTGCTGTTAGCCAGATTGGTGTCAGTTAGGGGTGTGCATATAAATAGTTCTTACTCATGGCTCACTCTTCGTGTAAAGATGTTAATACTTTTAACCAAAAGTTAGGTACTGCATCTGGGTCTGGGGTATTCCAATTAGAGGCTTTTCTTAACTTTGTCTGAATCTCTCTGGCTGTTACTTCATCCCATTTTATATCCTGCACCTTTAAACTTCTTATTCTGTCTTTTACTTCTGTCCATTTAGCATCTTTGTTATGTTCCACAGGATCTTCATAGATACTTCTCCAAAATGTATCTACTTCCTCTTTCTTTTGGCAGTCTTTCAGTTCCTTTTACCTTTCCCACTTTTCTATAAAACTTTTTTCAGGTCATCAATAAATTGCTTATTTTGTACTTTTCCTTTATATTTATCTGTGTATCTTCTAAGTTCTTCCACTTGTGCTGACATTTTTAGTTTGTTATTTACGATAGTGCATGATAGATCCTGGTCTGTTCTAATATTGCACATTGCTTTAATCACATCTATCTTTCTTAGTATTTTTGTTGATCTATTCCCTCTTCTATAGTCTTCTAAGAGTGACACTTCTTGTCTTAATTGGTTTATAGTTTTCTCTATCTGGTACTTCCATAATGGTATTCAATTTCTCCCCTTCCTTTCCCTCACTACTCTATGTTCTTGTGGTAGAACTTTATCAGTTATTAATTTAGCAGTGCAGAAATATATCCTGTTTACTTCTATCATATCACATGGATCTTCTATGGACAGTTCTAATTACTGCATTCATTTGCTTTATCAGACTTCTGACTTTTTGGGTTTTATAACTGCGGTGGTGGTGCTGCGGTAGCGTTGTCGCCTCACAGTTAGACGTTGCACGTTCGATTCTCAGTTAGAGCGTCTACTGTGTGTCGACATGCATGAATGGGCATTCCTTCACTGAAGGTTGTGTGTTAGGCCCGGCAAGCAAGCAAGTAAAACTCTACTGCCAATCATTAGCGGACCGGAGTTCCGCTGTGGCGACCCCTAACTGAAAAGCCGAAAGACTTCACATTGACCTTCTGCAGTCTATTTCTCTCATTGATCTTGATATATCTATCCATGTCTATTAAATCAAGCAACTCTTGTCTTAGCTCATTTTCTTCCAAACTGAAGGCACACCCCTTGTCTTCCATTTCCTGTGGGCATTCTATAGAAAGTTCTATAGCATCTTCCTGTGACACTTTCTCTTCAATTTCATCCTGTGCCATCTGTTACTCTGTCATATGGGAACTCACTGGCCTATCACTCCTCAACATTGACTGCATCAGAGTTTCCACAGTTTCCTGTGGAAGGCTCCAAAATATCTTGATATGGCACCTGACCAATTGCTTCCTGTTCTGCTGGTTTAACCTTAATTTTGATAGCCATTGCTCTATCCTGTTGTGGCGCTTTCTGCATTAGATTTTCTATACTGAATCCTTTACTTTGCAGGTACTCCATAACCTCAGTTTCTATTTCTTTAACTTCTCCATTATTAATGTCCTTTTCTACTTTTCCTCTTTGTCTTCTTATTTTTTTGTATTGTAAAGTTTTCCATGTCCAGATTCCTTTGCCTGTATTTCTCTTCAAATATCTTTGGTGCTGCTCTTTTTGTATTGGTTAGTTTTGCTTTCTCCTTTGCATAAATATTGCACCATATTAAATCTCTTTTTCTTTCCTATGGCCATATTTCCTCTTCAGATGTTTCCTGATCTTCCTGTTTCTCCTTACTTTGGGGACTCACTCCATTATGCTGTGATGTAACCTGTGTTAGACCTTCTACATCAAATCCTTCACTTTGCAGGCACTCCATAACTTCAACTTCTATTTTTTTAACTTCTGCTTTACTAATCTTCTTTTCTGCGTTCCATCTTTGTCATATTATTTTTTTTATTGTAAATATGATGCCTTTGCCTGTATTTCTCTTCAAATATATTTTGGGCTGCCTTCTTTATATTGATTCATTTGGCATTCTCCTTTGCATAAATATTGCACCATATCAAATCTCTCTTTCTTTCCCATGTCCATATTTCTTTTTTATATTGTTCAAATATCTCTAGGTTTTGTTATTTATATTTTTGCACTTCCTCAGATGCTTCTTTTTCCAAACAGATCAAAGTTTCTTGATCTATGTACTGTTTTTAACAAATCTGTTGTATTAATAAACACAAATTTTCATTTGAAGCTTCTGAAAGTTTTTCTTGCGGAAGGATTTTTCTTTCCTCTAATTTCTCTGTTAATCATTTTATATATCTTGTGTCTGGAAATTCTGGGCTTTTTGCATAATATTAACAATACATAATTTCTTTCTTATCCTTAATAGTCCACTCTATCGTCTTTATGGCTCCTCTTTGGCCTATCAGTTTTTGTGATTTTTGTTGACGGCAACTTCCTTCTAAAACAGGAGGTCCATCCTCCCCCCTGGGCCTGGCTTGGCCCCATTGTAGGAATGTTTCCATATTTTGAGGATTCTACACTGTCATTTTTTTCCAGTCCTGGCACCAGTGAGCCTACCAGGATTGGGCACTTTTTTATCCTGGGTCTTGTGCACCCAGCTACTGTATCTCTTAATTTTTGACCTATGTCTGTCCATGATATATGCTATATAAATATAGTATATCAGTGTTGCCTTGGTGATATTTTGTGAAAACAGGGTCTACCTCATCAAGGTACTCACAAAGACTTGAGGATGAATTCAATTTCAGCAGTACTCCACTCATTTGCTTGCTGACATTTCATCTCTCCATTCGGACCCCTCTGATTCCAGTGTGGATTTTTTGATGAAGATCATGAAACCCAGTCTTTTGAGTAGGGACATAGTGATGCTGAAATGAAATAAATGGGTTTGTGAAGAGAGTGCCTGTATTAGCAGGTCTTCTAAGTAGAAGAAATTTTGAATTCCGTGAGTCCTGTAGAAGGCTATGACCACACACTTTGTGAAAACCCTTGGGGGAGGGTGCTGTAGAAAGTCCAACTGGCTAAGATGAAAATCTCAGAAATATTCTGAAGGTACAGCAGATCAAAATGTATAGGTAGGTGCTATCTAGATCCAAATACACCAGAAAGGCTTACAGAAGTATGAAGGGTAGAAGAGTTTGGGGAGACAGCATTTCAAGTGAGGGGAACTTGAGAAAACTGTTCAAAATGGACAGATCCAGTATAGTTCTCCATTCTCCTTCCTTTTCTTGGAACAACAAAAAGTCTTGAATAGAACCCTTTCCCACTTACTGTTGTGGCACATGTTCATAGGTAGGCACTAGGCTATTGGCCCTAGGGCCTATACAAGCCTAGCCAAAAATGCACCCTTGCTTTCGCCACCCAAGAAAATTATTTTCCTGTGCCCCTGTTGAGCAGAGCCACAGAAGTGATCCCTGGGGTGAATTTCCCATCCAATCATCAATATTCTTCTTGAAGAGTGCTAATGAGGAGCTCTGTTTGACATAGATAAGTAGTCTGTTTCAGAGTATGGGAAGTCTCTGGGACAGGAATCTATCCCTCCAGCATGTTCTGTTTATTGTGGTGACAAGGTTTAGGTGCCTAGAGCATGTAGCTCGGAAGGATTAGGATTTCTTTAAGTGGAGCATGTCCAACAGCTCTGGGTTTGACATAGCTTTGTATGTTAGGCAGAGATCCCCTCTGAGTAGGCGATATGCGACGGAGTAAAGCTGGAGATTTTTGAGACAGTCTGCGTAGGGCATCTGTTTGAGGCCAGTAATCCTCTTTGTGAGGTATTTCTGTGGCCTTTCCAGTTGTTGTAGATGTCTTGTGAGGTACATACCAAAAAAGGCATTGCACTCTATAATGGGTCTAATGAGTGATGAGTAGAGGGGAACAATGACCTCTTTTTTTCTGGATGAGAAACCTTTTATGATGAGGTGAGCCATGTAGAAGGATTTCCTGACCACTGTGGCGATGTGATTATCAAAGGAGAGACTACTGTCCACCTATGTCCCAAGGTCTCTTATTACATTTTCAGGTACAGAGTTTTTACCAAAGGGGATGACAATACACTTTTTGGCATTGAGCTTCAGGCCATGGCTTTCACACCAGGCATCTGTCTCAGTGAGGCCCTTTTGTAGTATGTCCACATTGTTAGGAGTTTCGATTACTGCTCCTAGTTTGCAGTCATCTGCAAACTTTGTTAGCCAAAGACCTTCTGTGTTAGCCTGTACTTCAGAGAAGTAAATACCAAACAGAGGAGGACCCAGGACTGAACCCTGTGGTACTCCACTTGTCACTGGTCTGAAGTCGGATTTTGAGTCTGCTACTTTCACAGTGTGGGTTCTGTCCATAAGCCAGTTGGCAACCCATCTTGTGACATAGGGATTTATACCTAGTTTAGTGAGCTTAACTATAATTCCAGAGTGGGGGATGGTGTCAAAAGCCTTGGCGAGCTCTAGATAAGCTGTGTGAACCACCTTACCCTCATCTATGGCTTTGGTGACTGCTTCAAAGAAGTCAATCAGGTTTAGGAGACATGATCTGCCTTTTACAAAACTGAACTGGGTAGGGTCCAGAGTTTGGAGATTACCAATGTCTTTGTTTATGAGTTCCATGATGATACATTCCATGACCTTGCAGACCAGGCTCGTCAGGCTAATGGGGCGGTAGTTCCCGGGGTCTGTCGTGGCTTGGGGTGACCGTCGTGGTGCACCATTCAGTGGGCACAAAGCCTGAGGTGAGGCTATGATTAAACATGGTACTTAAGTAGGGCACCAGTTCATTCTGTAGTTTGTGTAGAACACAGCCTGGGATATTGTCAGGTCCCATGGATGCTGTGTTCTTGGCTTTGGAGAGTGTGTTTTTACCTGTGCAGCTGTGATTACAGGAACTTTGCATTCTTCCAGTATAGAGATAGGCCCTCTAGGGGGTGAGAGGGGGTTAAAGTTAGCACTGAACCTATCTGCCAGGATGTTGGCAATATCAATCAGTTCTGTATATTTGGTGCCATTGTGCTGTAATTCAGGGAAGATCTGAGTGTTGCCATTGAGATTCTTGACATAGCTATAGAATGCTTTGTGGTTGTCTTTAGAGTCAGTGGCAATTTTGTTTTCGTAACTAGCTTTGGAGGATTTTATGAGGGATCTCAGCTTCTTACTGAGGCTGACCAGGCAGTTCCTCCAATCAAGGGATTTTACTCTTTTTTTTGCAGCAGTTTCTTTCTTCTGTTGTGGAGTTTGTTTATGACAGAGGACAACCAGATTGGCTTCCATTTTTTGGAGGATAGCATCTTGGTTCTATTAGGGATAGCATGATCCATGCACTCGTGTAAGTGCTTATAAACTGCATTTGTGTAGGACTCAGTAGTCGTACCTCTATTGTCCATCTGCATGGGTGTCATGAAGTTTGCCACTTCTATCTTAAGAGGTGTGAAGTTGGCTTTGGAGAAGTTTTTTATGGTGGTTTCCCTAATTGTTGGTGGGGGCGGGATGTGGATGTCTAGTGTGATTAGCTTGTGGTCGGATCTGACCAACAAGGAATTGACCTCTGGTGTGGAACACCGGTTGCCCATGTTGGTAATGACCAGGTCTAGGATATTGCTGCCCCTGGTGGGGGTGTGAATAAGCTGATCCAAGGCGTTGGAATTTATGAATTCCAGAAAACGTTGAGCAAAAGAGTTGGTACATGAGTAGTTTTCCCAGTTAATGGTGGGGTAGTTGAAATTGCCCATTATTAGGGTGTTGGGTTGTACCCTAATACTTTCCAGTGTATCAAGAAATGAGGAGTGGGAATCCTGGGGCATGGTGGGGGGGTCTGTAGCAAGCTACAATTTGGATTGCGGTCTCGCCCAGAATTAGTTGCACTTGGATAATCTCGGATGCATTATGCTGTGCAACTAGCCTGGAGGTGTGGATATCCTTAATGAATATGGACACGCCTCCACCTTTAGTGCTTTGTTCCGGATTAGGTGGCCGAAAGGTGTGGTATGAATTATAGCCTGGTAATGCAGGGGTGCTCTCTGGAGCTTTGAACCAGGTCTCTGTCACTGCACAGATGTCGATGTTCTCCATTTTAAGGAGTGCCTCGAGTGAGTGCATTTTGAGGTTTAGACATCTAGCATTGAGTAGCATTACCCTCAGATTTTGCTTACTCTATGTTCTATTGTCCCTTGTTCAAGTAAGGCTTGAATAATAGAAGAAAGAAACTTTACCTGATTAAGAGGTATAGGAGGGACAGCCTTGAGCGGAGGGACTTCCTTCCAAGTCATTCTGTAACCATGTTGAATAATGGAGAGGACCCATTTGTCTGTGGTAATTAGCTGCAAATTTCCATTAGAAAGGTGTGTCTTTTGAGAAGGGGGAGTAAAGGACCAAGGGAGGATGGAGAGAACAAAGGATAGTCAGGCTGACTTGTTTTGGTAAGGAGGTCTGCCACATTTAGAGCCCATATATGGTTTGTCTTAGAATCTTTTCCTATGCATTTTCTTGACTTTATGAGGGGGCCTATACTATCTGCGGGCAAAGGATGAGAGCTTTACAGGGTAGTTACTCTGGTTTCTGGGAACCAAAGTAAGAAAACTTTGTCTGCAATCCTTTATAATTTTCCTGTTTTTGTAAGGTTTTAAACAAGCTGGCTGTATCAGGGCCAAATAAAAGATCCCTATTTAAAGGAGAAACTAATATCTTGGATTTAATGTTTTCAAGAAGGGACTGAGAACATAACCATGCATACCTTCTGATAACAGAACCTATAAAAGCTGCTCTGGAGGAAGCCTCCACTATGTTATAGTTGCAATTCGTGTTATGCCTAGCCACTTGTGATGCCTGAGCCACCATATGCATGACCCTTTGCTTACTGCCTGACCCTTCCTGAGATTTATTTAAATTCCTTAAATAGATAGCAAATATTTAGCCATTTGGATGTGATAGTTTAGGGCTCTGAAGGCTAGAATGAAAGAAGTATATAGGTTCATAGGTAAGTACTAAGTTATCAATCTGCATACTATTAAAAGTCTAGCCAATTACCTGTGGTAAAAATCAAATTCTGTACCTTGTATCTGTGAAGTAAATACCTTAACCATTATGGCAACCCCTCACTGTTGTTATTTCAATCTCTCTGTTGTCTTTATTTGACAGATAGGCATTAGCAGCAGGTAGGAGTTTAGGAGGCTTAACAGTAGCCATGGAAAACACAGAAGGATCTGCCAAGGGATTGTTGCACTGAAACTTTAAATCTTCAGGCACTTTATAAAATCTATAATGTCATTTAGGGACTGGAGTCTGACAGTCAGGAGCTGTATAAATATATTCAGTGATATTGAGAAAAGCCTCCAGGAAAGGAAAAGAAACAGAGGTGCCTACCCCTAGAAGATTATAATATATTTGCTGCACATCAGAAATCTCTTTGGATTCCCATTCAAAATGTTTCATCATGTTAGATATGGTTTCCCCACATGAAGCTTCCTCAACAGGGGGCTCAGGGGAAAATAAGTCTTCATCATCAGAGGCCACTTAGCCTAAAGAATGGATCTGAAAAGAGTAGATTAAGGAGCGCTCATCAGAATCTGAGTCCACCACCTCATCCTCAGAAGATGATTCTAAATATCTGTTTTCTGATGTGACAGGAGTAGGATGCAAAAGATGATGGCTTGAGTGCCATTATAGCCTTAAACAAGCCCTTGGAGAAATCCATCCACTCCTTTTCCTTGGACGTCGGAAAATACGAAACATTTTTGGTTTTCTGTTCTTTCTTTTCAGGCATGACATCTGTTTTCACAAGATGCAGTGGTTCCAATCGCTGAAGTACTTTGATAAGAGACTCCAGTATTTCCTGTCTAACTAAAATTTGTGGGCTACCTTTGGCCCATCAGAAATGATTATATGGGGTTCCTCCTTTTCATCAATGGCAGTAAAATGAGTCATTTTGGACATGTATACATTAGATGCTATACCAGCCTCTACTGGGATTGTGGTAGAGGGCATCTGAGGAGGCCTTGGGTGTACAATAGGTTCCAAGACTTCAGTGGATACATCCAAGTCTGACATGGCAGGCAGAATGCCTGGCCTAGGCTGATTAAATTTCTTCTTTCTGATAGATGGGCTGTCAGGGGTGGAAGGATATGCCATATTACATTGGGAAAGACACTTAAGGCACTGCATTTCCAAGTAAGTGTTGAGGAAGTCTGTAAGGTTTTAGGTACGAAGGACTGGCAAATAGTACAATTCTTTAATTGAGCTCTGTGCCCAAACAGAAGAGGCAGTGGGAGTGGATATCTTTGTAGGGACTCTGACTACTATAATCATATTTTCTCCTCCTAGCTGACATCTAATAGAGTAACAAGGACCAACTATACTAATTAAAAACAAGGAAGGTTCCGCAACAGGGCACTTATCTCAACCAGTGAAGATCATCAACTCCAACAACCACTCCTAAATCAGACTGATGGGTGTGGGAACTACATTCAGACTGGTTGTGAGCAAGCCTGAGGTGTTATGTTCACACAACTGCTTATGTACCTTTATGCTGGTATCCAAAGGTAATATGTCTGATGTATGGCTCTCTGGAAGGTTTTGGCTTTGGTATCTTGGCTGGATGTCTAAGTTTTCCAGTGAGATACCCCAACAGTTTGGAATACTGCAACAGTGATTTATAAAAGGATATTAGGGGAAAGGGTGCTTGTCTCCTGAAAAAAATTAGTTTAAAGAAGAAAAACAATGTTTAAGATTCACTCTTCCTGCATTTTCAGTCTTTTTAATTCATCTTGCCAGCGCTTGGCATTTTGAGTGCTGACATTTTAATAGGGAGCCAGT
>NC_056745.1:554371400-554421400 GCF_019279795.1 Protopterus annectens | reverse complement strand
CTCCTCAGCCACATAAAACAAAGTTCATCCCTGTTCATATTCAAGTGCAACTTAGATCTAGGTCAGGAAAACAGAAAATTTACCCCAGGACTGCCCCCTGTATTACTAATGAACAGAAGCAGCTCCTAAATGCTTTATCCCATCCTTGGGTCCCCTCAAATTATCTGTGGTCTGATTGTTGTTATTTTCATTAGGGGTAATATAGAATTATCAATCATGGGATGGGTTAGGCCAGTTTATAACAGAATGGGATAGGTTATTTCAAGCACAAAAAGGAAAACTGGCTAGGCTTAAAATGGTCCACAAGGGCAGCTAACCTAGTATTAACCTTTGAATCTATGAGTAAGCCAGTCAGGCTACTGTTCTTTTGGTGATCTTCTCCTGTACATTCTCAAGCTTCTGTCACATGTCATACTTGGCAGCCATATGCTGTTCCCATAGACAGTATGCTCCTTCCTCTCAGTCTGTTGTATTAAATGAGTTTCTGCAGGTTTCCCATTCAGTGGATGTGGTCATGTGACTGTTCTGTTTAATTAGGAGGGAATGGGAATGAGGAACAACTCCAATCCACAGCTCCCAGAGTATAGCACAGAATGTGTACAACACTGTCCATGCAAAAATGTATAACATCTTTTTAGATAGGTTTGGACAACTGACGAGATGCTTCTGCTGCCTGGATACATCAGATGGAGTGACACTACAGGCATCAGACACCTGCAACAAAGTCGATGAAGTGCATTGTGCTTCATTACATGGCTCTACATACACTTCTGCAACAGGAGGGAAACATTCCAGCAAAGCCTAGCATAGCAGTGGAAAGGGAGGCTATAGATTCTGGGGAAAAAGAGACAGCGACAATACCATATGTGATTCTGAGACAGTAACAATCCATTTTGCCTTTTGTGAAGAAGCCGTGTCTGGTCACATATATGGTCTATAATAAAGACTACACAAAATAACATGATCCATATATTATTACATATAGGCTATGCCTGGCAATGCATGGACTGACCAGGCTGTGCATCAGAGATATGCATACCCGCACAGGTTAGGTGTTAGACAAGATACCACCATCACAGCTAGTTGAGGTGACACACTGACAGTTCTGAAAGCAACATAATAATATGAGGTGGTGTAATGAAAGCAATTCATTGAACACAATAGCTCTATTAGCAGGTTGAGGAGGGTTAGGAACCACATCCTCCACTAGTAAGATTGAATTTTGTATTATCACTATTGGCAACTTCCTATGTGGAGTCCTGCAGAGTTGAGGCTTAATGTAGTATGTATCAGTGAAGGTGTAGAACAAAGAGATCAGGTAAATTGGGGTATCCTATGGTGGCAGCTTCAAAAGCTCTGTCATCCATGGCCTGTACAATGGCCAAGATCCAGTGTGGCCCTGTGAGAAACCCAGGTAATACAAAAGAAAAATAACTACAGGAACTTTTTTAAGCAGCCTGGTGAGAGGTTTCAGATGTTTACTTCGAGGAAGATTGCACCCATGACCTTCTGACTACTGACAGCTCAAGGGCTCATGAGCTTCGTTGAGGCTCACTGTCACAAGTGGGCCACTCTGCACTGATGATGTAGTGCTTTCAGTCTGTGCATTTATAGGGCCGTCTGTCAGTGATGTAGGGAAGCCCTGTCATGGCAATGCTTTTGACAGTGCCACTATGTCATTGGACTATATCTCATGCATGTTGCCCTGATGGTCTGACACAGGAGACCTATGGATAACTGGCATGTACTAGTTGTGCCAAAAGTAGTAAATGTGAAGACATAAACACATGCTTTCTTTGGAAGCAGATAGACCTATGTCTATAATGATCCTCCATGCCATACCTAGCGATAGACAATGCTACATATTTATAGCATATGCATACATGCATATCGTGACATGTGGTTTGTTGCATTTGCAGCATAGAAGTTTCTGACAGTATATATATATATATATATATATATATATATATATATATATATATATCTACTTCTGCAGGCCAAATTTACACTTAACCAAATATTAGTTTACCAAGACGATAACAAAGAAATTTTACTAAACCGAAACTGCATATTACCAATTTTTTTTTTACAGAGAATAGAGACACTTGGCCAACATGGGAAATTTGCCCTTTTCCCCACTGTAGTGTAGTCCCAGAGTTAGTATATTTAGTTATGGATGTGTGGGGGTGCAGCCCCTCATATCAGGGGGTGTGGGGGCATAGCACTCCACCTGAGTGGGTTTGACATACTGCGGTGAGTTTTTTGGTTTAATGTTGGCATCCACCTCTGGCTACTGCTCCCCATTATATAGCCAAATGCAGAATTCTGTATGTCTGCATATATCATCCCCACACATACACTCTGTTGATATAGGCATTAGCTCTCTGTACCCTTCTCTGCATCTGCATATTGGCCCTAAGTAGTGTTATGCACACCTTGTTAACCCACCTCCCTTAAAAAGCATTGCTATGCCTACAACTTTGCACAGGTGCCTTAATGTCCTTTATGTCCTGTATGCTCAATCCCTCCATGGTCTGCATCCAAAGGACAGCCAGATGTGATACTACCTTGACACTATGTTGTTTTTCCCATCATATGCATAACACAACTGCTGAGTAGATTACTGGGGTACATTATCAGCTGGGGTTTCTGCCTTCTGTATTTGTGAATTAACTTTCAGCGAGTTAGTATGTATAGTCCTGTATTCCACGGATTTTTATCTGTAAGTGTTCCCATGCAAAATGATATCCAAACTTCCTATCGTATTACTTTGCTTCTTAGTTTGGCAGTTATGGTATTGAATCAGTTTATTGCTATTGTTTCTGAGCTGCATCCAGAACACAATATGTTACCCTATCAATCCAGAGCTAGCCATTTTTCTTACTGCTGTTCAGAAACATGTGACCAGTGAGCTTGATGTGGGCTTGCAGCACTCTGACAAGCCAATATATTTGGTACTGCCCAATTGTTGCAGTACAAACTCTACAAACTGCCTAAAATGTCTCTAAATATTAAAATATTGTAAAAAAACTTGTAGTTATTCTTAACCAATGTTTTTATATTATGTCTAATTTGTTATAATTATTTAAATTGCAGATGCTTTTGCTGATGAAGTGATGTCACTGGTACAACCCATTCTGATGAGCAGAACTTACATTAGAACAATGGCATACACTGGTGTCTTCCGGACCACTGGGAGGCAGAGATTAGGGAAAGACATTTATTGTAAGCATTTTTCTTCCTATTTTTGTATTGCCTGTTTTACCTGTGTACAAAGTGCATAGTTTCTTTTACAGTAGCCTCAAGCAGTAGGAGTTAAACATGGCATGCTGTTTCAGGACGTTTGAGCAAATCTTCCAGCAGCAGAGTCCATATGCCATATGTATCAGCCTAATCTGTAACTGCCATTGCATGTACACCATACATATGAATACCAATGTGCCATATTTTCGTCATCCTTCTGAAGATCTGGTTGTGGTGCAGGTAGCATACCTCTCAACATCTTACTGCAGGAAATCTGGACAAAGCCAGAAATAATTGGAGTCACAGGCCCAAAAAAGGGACAGATTTTAAATATTGCTCCTATAAACGTAGAAAGTTGTTAGAATAACAGGTTTTGCATTATTATGCATTTTCTGAAGGATATGAAATCTGAAACTAAAATCTGTGTATAGTGTTCATTAGCAACTTCAATCACCAATGATTTGCCAGAAAACTGCAAATTTGATGAACAGACCAAAAATATGAGACAAAAATCTGAACATTCTGCAAAAATCTGGACAGTTGAGAGGTACGGCAGGCAGTGTAGAGGCAGTGAGGACCTCGGGAAGAACCAGCCAGTGCATCCAGTGCTGGGTCACCAGTGTTCACCAGATCTGCCTATCAGCATGAGGACAGAGGTCACCCTGCTAAAAACTACCTGGAGGAATTGTTATTCATCTCCATAA
This sequence comes from Protopterus annectens, assembly GCF_019279795.1. NCBI lineage: Eukaryota > Metazoa > Chordata > Ceratodontiformes > Protopteridae > Protopterus > Protopterus annectens. The sequence continues at coordinate 554,417,453 of NC_056745.1, read as the reverse complement.
CCACTTCTTATGAGAGGTGCTTCTGACACTGACCAGGAAGCGGGCCTCATGTCATCTCCTAGCATCAGATGCAGAGGCTTTTATCATCAAAGTGTGCTGCCAACTGAAACACCTCCCATTGTGACTGGTAGCCCCTAATCATCATGCCACCAGGGACATAGCCTGTCCATGATGTCAGTCACTGAGGTGACATAAACCCAAGAACCACAAATAGACCAACAATTATTGTGCTTGTTTGTGTTTTCATTTATCTGGAGCAGGTTTCTACATTAATTGTTGGTCTATTCGTGGTTCTTGGTGTTGTGTTAGTTCTTTAAGGGGGTTAAATTTGATTGGTGGTTGTATAGCATGTGATACCTCTTGGAGGAAATTTTAAATGTGTGGTATTTGGTGACTTTTAAAATGTGTGGTATTTAGTGACTTTTTAATTCTGATGAAGTCTGTGATGCATGCTTGGCAAAAGCACTTAATTTTCATTAAACTTTATTTTTGCTTGTTTGCAGGTTTGTTTTAATTTATCTGCACCCGGTTTCTACATTAACAGTCACTGAGGTGACTGATAGTTGGTTTTGCTTTCTAAACTTGTCTGGCAGTTTGCCATAGACCCTGTCCTATCCTCAAACAAGGGGTTTTCTTTCCTAATATATCCTACCCTATACCTTGTTCATTGTCTATTACTAACTGCAAACCCTTGTCAGTGCCTCATTATATTGTCCCACCTTTTGTGTGCATACTGCCCCTGTCTGTCTGTGTCTGCAGTTTATATTGACCATTCCTCTATGCCTACCCCATCTACCCATCTTCTTAATATGCTGTAACTGGAACTCTCTGCTCCACAAAACTAACATTGTCTCCCCCCACACACTTCTGTCATACCATATGGCTGCCCTTGTGTGTTTTGCTCTGTTTGCTGTATCCTGCTGTACTAATTTCCTGTCTCCTTCTTCACTTCTCAGTTATGAGCTGTACAGATTTCTCTGCTAACCCACTGTAGGCTATTTAAAGTGGCAGCTATGCAATATTTTATGACACCTGTGGATGCAGATGAACTATGCCATGCTTGCTCATGTTGGCAGTGACATAAGCCATACCATGTATGTACCCATCTATCACGCTACTCCTCCATTTTACCAGCTTAGTACCTCTATTGTCCATAACTAGGCACATCAGATTTAATATGCAGTTATTTGCTCAGTATCTCAGTGTAATGCTAACCGCTAAACATATCTGGTTAGCTTTGGAACACATCATGCTACAAGCTCCTTGTGATTTAGCACTGTGTAGGCATGAAGACAGTATGTTCCATGCATCCTGGCCTCTGTCTATAATGATAATTAGGCTGTTATAGTCTTAAACATCCTGTATCACCCTATTACATTCTTTATTTCATATTATGCTTAAACTTGCCTCATCTCATGGGAGTACTTTTTCCCCAAATTAAAATTAAAGCCATTATTTCTGCCATCTTTTAAATATTCAAGATAATTTTTCATTTTAATTTCATACTGGATATGTGCAATGCATGTGCCTCATTTTATACTGCCTGTCAATTTCAGGTAAAGATTGCCATTTTACATGAGGTAAGATTCACACAGTCTGGAATACTACACACTTAAAGGCAGTCACATAATATTGAATAGGTTGAGATAGTCTTTATTCCAGTCCACAAGAAGTGAAGAATACTCCAGATACCAGCTTTATAATGTTAGTGTGGTCAGTAGGCGGAAACTCAACCAGCTTGTCATGTGATCCTCAACCTGAATCATTACAATATCCTAATAAGGTAGCTTGAACAGTTTCTAGTCTGATTTGTTCAACCACATCCTGAAATTGCAACAATGTCCTTGTTTATAAGATCAGCAGAACTACTGCATCAACAAAATGGCAATGTATAGCAGGTTGATTCGATGCCAAAGGATCTCATGGAACATTCTTACATGAGGTTTTTGTATAGTTACTGAGTAATGTTTGTCCTACCTAAGTATGTTCTCAGAAAATATCCACTTCATTACCATCTGCACTAAAACCTCTGCCATAGCCTCTTCTGACCACCAGCTTTATGATCTTATGAGTCTTCATGATTCCCTTTCATCATACAGCAAGCATAAACTGGGCTATATAATCAACAAAATAGATTAAAATTATAGCACTCGACTAAACCTTGTGGAGTGTCAGCAGTTCACTGTAAGAGAAACCAGCGCAGTACAAGAATCAGGGCATTTTGCAATACACTATGCAGGTCTCTATGCTTCTATACTGCACCAGTTCAGTGTCTGATGACCTTACTGGGGAATTCTAATACTGAATTGATTCATACAGTTATCTGACCAAGAAGCTTGCTGACCACCAGGTTTCAAGTTCAAGTTTACTTAGCTGCTTAAACCCCAGAACTATACAAATGAATCATTAAAATAATAACAGATTTAAAACAGACAAATGCATAAAGTAAATGATAAAAACATAAATAGGCTGGTAGTAAAAAGCTATACAAATGCTAGCTAGGTATCATAGCCTAACCATCATCATATGCTAAGAAGGCCACAGTGGTGCAGCGGTTAGCATTGTCACCTCACAGCAAGAGGTTTTCCCATTCGATTCTCGTCTGGAGTGCCTTCTGTGTGGAGTCTGCTTGTCCTCCCCGCGATCGAGTGATGTATAAAGACATGCAGGTAGGTGAGTGCATGAATGGGTATGCCTTTTTTGAAGGTTGGGCATTGGGCTAGCAACTTAGCACCATAAAAATCCACTGCCAATCATTAGTGGACCAGAGTTCCGCTATGGCAACCCCTAACTAGGAAAAGCCAAAAGACAATTAGTATTATCATCATATGATAAGAAGAGTAAAGGACATTTGAGGGACAGATGACTAGTTACTATGCCAGTCTCAAAGATAAAGGCAAGAGCAGGTCCTTTTAAGACTGCTGCTATAGTAACTATCTAAACAAATCCACAGTTCCATAGCTGAGGATCCTGTTACACCAGAGTTAAATCAAATGTTAAAGTCTCCAAAGACTAATATATTTTGTGTGATGTTACACTGAGTCTGTCATAAACTCTGTAAACTTTTGTATAGATACCTTCTCTTTTGAGAATCTGAAGCAGGCAGCTAGATCCATAATGATAACCTGTCTAGAGAATCTTATAATACAATAAATGGCCAGAAAGTCAGCACACAAATCAGTTACATTTTGCATTAAATTCCATTTTAAAGGACAGATCAGCATCTGAAGCAGGTAGGAAACAATGATCAGCATGTGGCATACAGAACTTACAATTAAAAACCAAATCCCTGTTATTTACTGACATAAGAACTTTAACATGGTCTCATGGTATCAGGTGCAAACAAGGACAACTTGCATACAAGGTGCAGCACAGTGAATGTGGAAAATGGGGATGTGTAGCCATTATGGTCAGCATATGGTGTAACTGGGCTGACAAGGAAGCAGCAGGTGGTCACCTGGAAATAATTGTTTGATAAATGGAAAGGAGACTGGTGTAGAGATGCTGTTAAGATAGTCGTTATACCTCTAATAACTTTGACCCTAAGTTTGTCAATCAAGTGGTAAGACTTCTGGATCTTTTGTTTGCAGAATACTGACATATGCCCCCTTGTCCTGTTATAGATAGGCACACCTGCCCTCTAGGTTAAGTACAATAGAGACAAAGGGTATGGGAGCATTTTGTGACTTGCCATTGAGGGGTCTATTGGATGCTCCTGTGCAAATTAAATCATGTATGTATTTATTCATGTTCCCCAAATCTCTACTTCACAAAATAACAGAGGTTAATGCATACTCTGGCCTCATCTCAGACCAGACGCTCTTGAGATGCAGCTGTTACATTTTGGAGTAATAGAAAGAGTACAACGATAAGGGCTTGGTAGATCAGGAGAAGTCAGCAGATTTGAACACATGCATCCCTTAAACTTTTTAATATTGGATGATGAGTTACCTCAGCATCACGTGACATGACCATAACTTTTTTTTTTTAATTTTAGAGTCCAAAAACACATGCTAAAAAACAATTTCCGATACTGAGGACACTTTACAGACTTTTTAGATTTATATACAAATGAAATAATTACCCTAAATAAATAAAGCTGACCTTGAAATGCCCCTGGATGTGAGACACTATGATATTCATTAACATGTTGCATCATTACTGAATTAGTTTATTGCCGTTACCTCTGAACTGCATCCAGAATGCAATGCACTTCCCAGCCCATCCAAAACTAGCCATGCTCAGTTTTGCTTTTCATAAAAATGTGACAAAACAGGCTTTTGCACAAAGATTTTGTGGCCAACTAGCATTATCACTTGGCACTACAAAAGTATGGTAGCGGCCTACTGTTTCCCTACATTGCCTTCCATGTTATTTCTCATTGTGCATCTGTGCCCTTGGCGCTACCATTCTGCCCCACAACTGGACCTGTGTAGTGGTTATGACTTTGTCAGGTGTTGCAAACCAATAGGTGATATTGGTATTATGTGAAACATGAATTTAGGAACCAGACTGTCCTGTTTTCACTGCAAGCTTTTTGTTGCAAGTTGTTTATTAAAATAATAAATAATGGCAACACAACACAGAAACCTGTGCACAGTGTTAATAGTGCACATTGCCCAGATTAATAGTCCATAAACTTCCATTTTTTTAATTTACAGGTAGTAAAAGAGTGTGTGGGGGCTACATAATAAGCAGCAAGTTTTGTTTCTGGCTTAAGACTATACGGTGCTTACAGTCATTCATGGAAGGTATATTAATTTAGAACGTGGTTGTTTTGGGGGGTGAGGAGTCAGTCCATATGCAAAAGCGAATGATAATCAGTTTTGCTTGTTAGATGTACATATCTTGTGTGGAGGGGGCATGCGTAGCTGCTTATGTGTAACATCTCCACAAATGTACTAGAATCTAGGGATGTTAACCATTGATTTAATGATGAGACAATCATTTTTGTGAAAGAGATTTTCTAGTTTATGGAAATCTGTGGGTTTATTTAGAAAGTGTGTGCGTGTGTGCGTGTGTGCGTGTGTGCGTGTGTGTGTGTGTGTGTGTGTGTGTGTGTGTGTGTGTGTGTGTGTGTGTGTGTGTGTGAAACAGGGTCACACACAAACATAACATATGTACTTTAAAAGTACATATTTTAAATGGTGGAGAGGCAACCAGTGAGCAAAAGCAGATGATCTAGCCTATCAGGAAGAATGTATGTGTGTGTGTGTTTGTGCATGCATGAGAGAAGGAGAACTAAAGACAAATATCAGATGTATACTCCAAAACTGGTTTTGTTGGTGTGTGTGTGTGCATGTGTGTGGGGGGCTGTAGACAAATACAATTTTCTGTGGAACAAGTTGAAGCACATTACTGTGGACAGAATCTCTTTTAGATAACACAATCAAGTATCAGAGAGACATTCTATCAGAAAGTGTTTTTTGCAAGGCGGAGGTAGTCTGTGTGTGAAAGCAGCAGTTGGGAGCAGAGTCTGTGTGTGATACTGTGAATATGCATGTTAGCGTCTTGTTTGTGTAATCGTGAAAGCGCTTACTCTGTTTGTTTTTTTATATAATAAAAGTTTCATTCTGTGGCTGTGTGATTTGGTGCCTTGATATTTTATTTGGATTTGTTACATTGTTCTCAGAACCGAGCCTTTGTTCAATACCTAGCCTTGTATGTGTGAAATGTGAAATACATTACATTCCCAGAATATTTTTCACATGATCACACAACAACATTTAAAGGATGCCTAGACAGAAAGTGGTGATTTCTGTAGGATAGAACATCAGCCTCTTTGTGAAATCAACTGATTGCTACAAGTAATTTGGTTTGGCTTATCATTTTGTGTGTGTGTGTGTGTGTGTGTGTGTGTGTGTGTGTGTGTGTGTGTGTGTGTGTGTGTGTGTGTGTGTGTGTGTGTGTGTGTTAAAATGAAAAGAGATGGACTACATTTCTGTGGCCAGATTTTTCCCATGTATTCACTGACAAAAATCAGAATTTTAGCTAATCAGGAAGTGACTACTAGAGCAACTGAGAAGCAGACTGTGGAGCATGTGTTTTCTGACATACCTTGTTAATAGTAATATTTTGTGGGGAAAGGGAAACTGTGCTGAAACATAGTTATCACATTTTTTTATATAGGGATCAATTATGTACCTTCTGTGCAGTCTAAAGAGGTGCATCCAATCTGAAAGGGCATATTCCCCTGGAAGAGTATCTATGTAAATGGAGCTAAAACTAGTGTTTTGTAGTATTTTATGAAAAAAAAACTATAATTTCACACCACACATTTAAATATCATGCTAGTCAGCTCATAGATAACAAGTATATTTTTCTTCTCACATAGGCAAATACATAAAATCATAAATATGCCGTGATTTTAAATCCAAATAAAATATCAAGGCACCGAACCACACAGCCATGGAACAAAACTTTTATTAAATAAAAAACAGAGTAAGTGCTTTCACAATTAAGATATCACTTCTTCAGACTATCACATTCTAAACCAATTAACTATATAAGCATTTATCCAGACTATCAGCTTAAAGTGGTTCCAAGAATCCAATAAAAACATTCACATTTCTAGCATACATCTTAGAAAAATCTAAAAACATATAAAGTACTAAAAACTGTATATGAATACACTCAAAAGTATCTCATTATTGGATGCTTGGAACCACTTTGAGCTGATAGGCTGGATAAATGCTTAAATAGTTAATTGGTTTAGAATGTGATAGTCTGAATAAGCGATATCTTAATCGTGAAAGCGCTTACTCTGTTTTTTATATAATAAAAGTTTCATTCTGTGGCGGTGTGATTTGGTGCCTTGATATTTTATTTGGATTTGTTACATTGTTCTCAGAACCAAGCCTTTGTTCAATACCTAGCCTTGCCTCACTTTTTTAATTCTGTAAGTTTAGTCTATGAACTAAGACCACTGATTAGCTGTGTCTAAAAGTAATATTTTCAAGCACCTCAAATATGCAGACAAAGAAAATTAAAACATTACCAGTAATTATGAACTAGTAATCATAAATTCCACATGCAGTTGTTTTATTACCTCTGGAACTAAAAAAAATGTAAGTGCAGTTAATAACTGAATAACCAGATCTGTGTCCAACAAATTTACTAGAAACTGCAAAACTATTTCAAAATGAATGCACTTATTTTGACATAAACCACATAAACTCTGTATGTGCTCTAAAGCATGCCAGACTCACTACATGCCCTAAACATATCTTATTTCATTTGGAATCACATCATATGTAAAAGTCAAGTATGTGTGTGCAGAATAGGAAACTCAGTTGCCAGTATACCAAAACTCACTATTAACCATGAAATTGTAGTGATGTCAAGTTAAGAACTGAGTCACATGCAAATTTTTAACTGACAAATTGTACCAGACTATTCAAATACAGTTCCCCTGAAAGTTTTATTATGACCTGTCAAAAGGAGACAGTTATTTGCACAGCTAGAAATTGCAGGGACTTATTTTTATTTCACATTGACAGTATGTTCTGTTTTAATAAACTCACCATAGAATTCAGAATTCAGAAAGGATGAAGTGATAACGTGACACACTTGGCTGTTTTTTTTTAACTTTCTGTGTTTCGTGGAATTGGGGTGATGTAGTTAGGTATTCATTCAAACTAAATATCATTGCAGTTAGCTTTCATTTTGGAACATATTTAGCCCCATTCCATGAAGCACGGATATTGAAAAACAGGTGAGCATGCTGCATAGCACATTATCAGTGCTAACCCTATTCTGAACTGCAAGACTTGTTTAGCTTTATTTATTTATTTTACATTTGTTAACTGGGATAGTCTGACTGGACACAGGTCCATTTTCAGCGGAGAGAAAAGTTCCACATGTGGATAGTTACAAAAGAGTTAACAGTAGCAGTTTTATACAGTTACATATAGATACCAGTTACAGAATTATAGGAATGCATGCATACTTAAAAACGTGGAATACATACATACTTAAAAACTTTACAATATTAATTTTCTTGTTAAAACAGTCATTTTTAGTGGTACACGGCTGACTAAGGTAGCATATCATTCAGTAGTACAATACATTCGAGAGTGATAGTGAATGTTTCAGACTTTTGAGATTATTCTATGGATAGCCAGGTAGTAAAGTGAGTGGTGAGCTGGTTAGTCAGGGTTGGTACAGGGGCACAGCCAGTGACTTTTTAGGTATTTTTTGAGAGATGTTTTGAATTGGTTTATAGAATGCATTGCTGTAAGTTCGTCAGGGAGCCGGTTCCAGATTTTACCAAAAGATTTGCAAAATAATGACTCACCTGTTAAGTTTTTAGATTTAACAGTTTGTGCCAGCATTTTGTCAGAAGAGCGGAGTGTTTTTAGGTTACTGTATGGGGTAATTATATTTTTGAGTATGGGCATGCTTTCGGACTGATAGAGGACTTTGTGGGTTATTATTAATTGGTTATACTGGATTTGAGAGGGAAACTCTAGCTAGCCTAGAGATCGTAGGTTAAGACAGTGGTGGATTCTATATGCCGAGCCTGTGGCAAATCTGGCTATGTTATTATAGCAACTATTGAGTTTATTGAGGTCAGATTTACTCAGGTTTGTATAGATTGGAGAGGCATAAAGAAGGGCTGAAAGTAAATGTGTTCGGGCAATCACTGTCCTAGCAGTTGGGGTTAGAAATGCCTTAATCCTATACAGAGATCCTAACTTGTTGTTGACTGTTTTATGGTTTTGTCAATGTGAGCGTCAAACTTAAGGTTATTGTCAACAAGTACACCTAATAGTTTTGTATTACTTTCTGGGGAAATTATTGTGCCATTATTATATGTTATGGTAAATTATGGAAATGTAACTTTCCGGGTGGGGGTGAAGAGTGGCAGTTTTGTTTTATTTGTAATACGGAGCTCAAGAGTTTAAACCCCTGATTCAGTTTTATACTATGCATTTTCTAAGTTTATATATTTTATGCAGGGAGCTCTACTCTTTTTCCTTAGTTAATATGCTTAAGCACTGTTTCTGAATGCTAAAACCTAAGGCAGACAGCTGGACAACAGAGCCAACAGTAAAAAGGAGCTTCGGTCTGTGTGTCCGAATTAAATTATACTAATGGGCTTCTTAGGCTAAGGGGACTTGCTGTGAACCCAGTTCGGCTATGGTTTATTGACTTTTAAAAGATAATGACATGCTGTACTTTCTTTTGGTAATGGGAGACTCGGTGGAAGAGATTGCTTGTTTCTTACAGGGCTGGTTCTTTCCCGTGTTCTGAGCCATTCAGGTAAAGCAGGAAGGGTAAAGAAACCTGATAGGGGATAGATAGCACTTTTCTTAAAGAGTAATAGCAACAGTAAATATATACTATGGGGTAAGCACACACTTTAAGGCTAGGCAGCAACTGGCTATACAGCTTAATTCAATGTACTTTTAAACCCTACAGTGTACTTGTCCTTATTATCTTCAAGACAGCAAAAAGTATTTAACAGAGCAGGCCAGTAAATTCAAATAAAGTATCTGAGTGCATATAACTTGAACAACACTACGCTCATTGTTCTACTTAGTGTACTAAGAGCAGAGAGGATTTACAGCATTTACAAATTAGGTTCAAAATGTGTATACAATTTTTCTTCATCGTGAGAAATGTACTGCATGTTACTCGAAATATATCACTACCACAGCTCCGTGTGTTATCTGTGACAGTGTCCTGATGCCAACTTTAGAACTAAGCTGCCTTTTAATCCCTTGGGGAGGAAGTGCAGTTCTAGGTGCATTTTGTACTTTGGTATCCAAGTATAAATCTATGAAACTGTTATTAAAACTGCCAAGGGAGGTGACATATGGCCTTTTATACACAGTTGCTAAGTACTGGATTTTACATGTTTTTGCATTAACAGTCTGGCATGTTTCTTTACCTTCATTTTCTACTGGGGTAGGTGCAACAGTTCTTGTCAGGGTAAATAAATAATGCATTACATGCTCAGAATACTCTTTTATTCAGTTGTCATTACATTAGAGGTAGATATTGTATATATTTCCTCCAGAAAGTGAAAGAATTGTTTCTCACTGGAAAAATGTCACCACTAAAATGGAACTTTAAGTCACAGAGAAGATGACTTCCCAAACCTGTCTGTACTAATAATAGCAATGTGGTGTGACAAACTTCAGCAGTGAGCAGCTTTTACATTTGTAACTTATTTTCATAGTGAGAAGTTCACTACATGTCCAAAATATCTGTGTACAGAGCTGTCACTGGGAAGGTAATACCATGGATATTCTATGTGTTGGCAAGTCCAACTTCAGAAATAAATTGCAATAGACCTTTAAGGGAAGAATGGTAGTCTAAGATGCATCTTGCACCTGAGTATCCACATTTAATTCAGTGCAAGTTTTACTACACACTCCTAAAGATGGAGGACTCACATATTTTAATACATGGCTATCAGATGTAGGGTTTTACCGGCATTTCACAATGACAGTCTGGCATGCTGCACTGTACTAACTTTGTATTAAGTGTGGGCACATGCTTTCCATTCAAAGTGAGGAAGCAGTGTGGTCCATAATTTATCCACATTGAAGTGTCATTACGTCACAAGTAAGATCATACATATTTCTCTGTAAAAGAGAACCTTGCTCACTGCTATGATGCCACCAGTTCAACTCCACATACTGAGCAAAGAATTGTGCAGGAACAAAATGTATTGCTGAGCTGCACTGGAATCTTTAATGATGGAATGTCAGGTCTGAGTGCATCATGTAACTGAGTATCCAAGCATATGTCCCTGAAATCTTTACTGCAAATTATTAAAGAGTGTTTGAAATTTTTTCTGTTAAACATAGGCATGCACAGTCAGTTCTACAATTACACTATGACCTGTTGCATTTTATTCAGTTTTCATTGGGATGGACATATAAATGTTATGGTTAGTAATACAGTGCATCCGAAGATTATATATTTGAGTTGTCAATGCATCAAAAGTTAAAAATGATACATATATTTTCAGAAAATATTTCTTTTTGCCACTGTAAGTATGCTACTGTCAAAACTCCCTATTCTAAAGATGACAATGTGGTGGAGCCAGCTTTAGTACTGAAACTGCATACAAAACGTAAGGGTAGAATGCAGTTCTTAGATGCATTTTCCCAAACATCCAAATATAAGATTGTGCCACTATACTGTATAATTTAGTTATAACCTTGTTGTTACTATGTATCTATTCTAGGCTGAGCCTGTAAATGGTCAAATATGATCAATGCTCTACCTGATTAAGCAAAATTAAATAAATAATGCCTCAAATGTTTCATTAAGACCTGCCAAAGACATACTGACGTAATGCAGTTTTACAGACATGACGCACTCATAATATGGCACACTGCATTATACTTGGTTTTCATTAAGGGGGCATATGATTTCTTTTTTTCAATAGACATGTTCAGAATGTATCTGTATTGACCTTTCATTAAATCAGAAATAAAATCAGAAGTAAAAATTACATATATGTCTCCATAAAAAAACTGTCTCATTGTAAACAAGCCACCATCAAAACTCGCTGCATGAACCATGATAATGTGCAAGGTCCAACTTCAACACTAAGCTGTATTTAAATTATTAATATCTAAGGCTGATATTATGCCTTTCAATCTTTAAGGTCATTATGTCAGTCTTAGACATATTTTAAATCAGAGTACCCATATATATTTCTTCCGCAAGTTTTACAGAGAATGTTACAAGAGACTGACATATAGCATGCATTTTACAACTAGCCACCAGATGCCAGGTTTTGCAGGCATTTGACAGTGACAATGTAGCATTTTGTGCTGTCATTAGAGTTAGGGTAAATTACTAGGTAAGTTACTTGTTCAGGCTGAAGAATGAAGTACATGTCCAGGAAATATTTAGACTCAGTTTACATTATCTCAGAAGTAAAAATCATATCTATGTCCCTGGGTAAGAGAGCTTTGTGTAACTTGAAAAAGAGCACCCACAAAATTTCCAAACTGGAAATAGTATATGGTGAGCCCAATATAGGCAATAAGTTGTAATTAACTCTCTAAGGGCAGAATAAGAATTCCAAATGCATTTGTTCCTAGGCATCCAAGTATAATGAACTGGAAAGTTTAGTAAAACAACCTTGTCAAAAGGACAGAAATATGGCCTTAAATGCATAATTAACCAAAATGCATGAATTTACAGGCATTTTACTCTGACTGTCATTTTGCAATGGAAGTTTAGCATATCACATTTTACTTGGTTTCCATTGGAGTTTAAAACTTCTTTTCTGGATGGGAAATGCAATATATATATATATATATATATATATATATATATATATTTATATACAGTATTGCTGTTTTGAGCTGCTATGATATAAGAAGAGAAATCATATATATTTCTCGGGAAAATTGAACTTTTTTGTCATGGGAATGATGCCACTACCAAAGCTTCCTGTAGTGATAATGGCAATATAGTGGGGTCAACTTCAAAATTAAGTTTCATTAAATCCATAAGAGTGGAACAATAGCATGGGGTGCATTTTTTGCCTATGTCTAAAAATATTTCCTCTGAGAGTTTTGCTAAAATGGGTGCTAGGTAACTGCTAGGCAATCAGTCTATAGACTATCACAAATCTAGCTGATAAACCATATTCAGAAGTTCTCTCCAGCCTCACGGAGAGCAGCATAACATTTGGGGTCATCCATCCAAGGTTTAACTTGAAGGTAAGGTGGGAGGTACGGTGGGATAAGATTCTATTACAGCATGTCTTATTTATCTGTTGATGAAGCCTAAGGTTTTTAAGCAGATATTTGAGTAATCATCTGTTCATTGAAGGGAAAGGTCAAATATAGGTTTGTAGGTTCATAGGATGATAAGAATTTTGCCCATGTTCCATCAAATTCAGCACCTATTTCCCCTGTCCAGCAGGGCCACAGGTGGGATTCCAGGGGTATATTTCTGTTTCCCATCCAGACATCCAGGTTCCTCTTAAAGAGGGCTAGAGAGGTACTCTGCTTGACATGGAGAGGGAGTCTAATCCACATATGGGAGAGTCTTTGGGACACAAATCTATCCCACCAACATGTGGATTTTGTCTTACAGATATGCAGCAACTTCATCAAGGCTGGGTCTGAAATGGCCTTGTATGCCAGACACAGGTCACCTCTGAGTAGCCATATAGTTGAATCTCTCATGGCTCAAAATGTGAGATCATCACATATGAGTCTAAAAGACATTGAGTATAGAAGGCTGCCAGTCTGACTGGATGACTGAGTGCCTTGAGGCCAGTGATCTTTTTTAATTAGCAATCTCTGAGACCTTTAAAACTGTGTGATCTGACTGGACAAATACATTCCAAAAAGTGTCATTCTATTCAATACTGGGTTTAATGAAATGTGGATAAAGGGTAATTAAGACGTCTTTGGATCTAGGAGACATGCCTTTCAAAATGAGATAAACTAGACTGTAGGCTTTCTGAACTACTGTAAAATTATGATCATCAAAAGAAAAAGAATTATCAGCAACAGTGCCTAGATCCTTTGTTACATCATCTAACTGGAGGGGTGTGTCACCCATATTGTACTATGTGGAAATGAATTATTTACCAAATCATCTGTACTACATGTTTTCACATTTAATTTGAGACCACTGTCCTTGAACAATTTGTTAGTCTAATCCATGTAAGCCAGTGGATGACTGAACAACAGCATCTGATTTACAGTCATCTACAAACTTAAATATCCATATATGTGACTCTTGGGACCATTTGAAACTCAGAAACAAAGCATTTGGACTACATTTTGCATCCAAGGAAGTACATTTAAACTACATTTAAAATGCTGCATTTATCATTTAAATTAGTTTTGTGTGTTTCCTGTTTGTGCTTTTTCTGAATATGAAGTTAAAGCTATTAATTGAAGGCATTTTATAGTTGCAGTGCTTATAGTCTGCAGTTCTTTTCAAGTGGTTTCTGTGCCATGCATAGGTATTTAAATCAGTATGGAGTGGGCTTTCATTTTATTGTATTTTTACTAGCTCTCTCCTCTGAATTTGTTGCCTACCTACCTACTCTTTTCCTGTTGTTCATTTAAACTTTGAGGCTTTTAAAATATCATCCCTACTGAATATCTGATGGCCCTGGAAGCTCCTCCCATCTCATTTTCTGTATATCTGGCCCAAGAAGCTCCTTCAAGTCTTATCTTTCCTGCTCATCTTAATGGACACTGACAGATGAAACTAGGAAGGCTTTCCCCTTAGACTGTTAGTGTGCTTTGAATTTGCCTTAATCAGTGTGTTCCTCATTGCTGGCTTGGCTGTCTTTGAATCAACTTGTAATTATTACCTAAGTTCATAGGTTCATGGGAGATTACTATGCTAATGGATTAAGAGCCCTTACAAACCTAGCTAGTATATCCTGGTTTTACCAAATATGTGACCCCAAAGGGGCAAGAAGATGAAGAAGAAGATTTTTGCATAAGCCTCCAGACAGAATTTGTGCCACAGGAACAGAGGACTCCAATGGCCATCCCTCTGCACAGGGGCAGGCCATTAATGGACACAATGAAATACAGAACTATAAGTCTGATTAGTCTCATATACAAAGCTATACTGCGGTGGTGGTGCTGCGGTAGCATTGTCACCTCACAGTTAGACGTTGCACGTTCGATTCTCAGTTAGAGTGTCTTCTGTGTGTCAACATGCATGAATGGGCATTCCTTCATTGAAGGTTGTGCGTTAGGCCCGGCAAGCCAGCACATAAAAATCTACTGCCAATCATTAGCGGACCTGAGTTCAGCTGTGGCGACCCCTAACCGGGAAAAGCCAAAAGACAGTTTGTTTGTTTGTTAGTCTCATATACAAAGCCAATAAATTAATTATCATGGAAGTGATTAATAAGTGCAGAAGACCTTTGAACACTGAATCCAACCCAGTTTGGTTGCATCAAGGGAAGATCAAGCCTACTTCATTCTGGTGGACTTCCTTGAGAAAGTCACCAAGACAATGGATGATGGCAAAATGGTGTATACTGCCTACCTTAACCTGGCTAAGTCATTTGATACAGTACCCCACCTGGCATTGTAAACAAATGCATGGATATAGGCATAATCCCCTGTTATGTGCTAAATACAGAGATCACTTCAACAAGGAGGCCAGTATCTAGTGGAGACCTGCAGGACTCTGTTCTTGGTCCACTCCTTTTTGGCATCTACTTTTTAGAAGTCAAGGCCAATATCAAGGACTTCTGGCTGACCAAGTTTGCAGATGATTGCAAACTAGGAGCAGTCATAGAATCCCAACAAAACACTATCACCATGAAGGAAGGACTAACTCAGACAAATGACTGGTTTCAAAGCCATGGCTTAAAACTAAAATGTATAATATAGTATAATAGTACCCTTTGGGAAGTTATCTACCCTAGGAAATTGCCTAAGAGTAGAACCACTAGTCATGGATTTGGGTGCACATGTAAATAGTAATCTTCATTCAACCACCATGTGTTTAAGGTAGTAACGAAATCATTCTATGTTGCTCAACTTACATGCAATGTTATGTCATCTAGGTCCAAGGAAGTCATTGTTACAATGTACTTGGCCCTCATCAGAGCCACCATTGAGTACAATGTCCCCTTTGGTAAGTACCTTACCAGGCACAGAAAAAAGCTTGAAAGTCCACCGGGGGTTCTCACTAAAAGAATACAGGGTATAAACAGCAGGTTTAAGACAGGAAACAGACTGTCATGAAGCAATCTATGTCACAGTCTATGTCTGGCATACAAGGCATCCTTGTATCCCACTCTGATGGACCTTTAGCATGTATGTAAAATGTATACATCAGAATTACTCAAATTATGAATTTAAACTTTCCTTGTGACATAAACAGGTCACCTATGGACTGGTATGTGTCTCAGAGAATTCCCCTTCCCTGGAGCAGATTTCCCATCTATGTGAAGCAGAGCTTTTCCCTAAAACTGTTCAAGAAAAACCTGGTCAAGTGGATGTGAAATCAGAAATATACACACAAGGTCTAGAGCCTATGTTTCTAATGGACAGAGGCGGTCTGTAAATATTTCCCTAACTTGCATATACCCCTTAAAATAACCTCTAAGGCACATAAACATATGGAATACAATTGAGATGCTTGGCTAGAATTATAAAAGCTCCAGTAGTTATTAGCATAGTATACACCTATGAACCTATAACCATATAACCACAGATCAGGGGTTTTGGTCTAAAGGTCTGTTAAATAGATGCCAGCTAGGAAAGGGCCTAAAACTGAGCCCTGTGGTCACTGTTTTGCTTTCAGAAGTGGTACCTGCAGTTAACCACATGGGATATGTTATAAAAACAGTTATTTACATACCATACAGCATATATTCAGATTTATGAGTCTGCCCATGTGGGGAATAATGCCAAAGGCCTTGGTCAGCTACATACATTCTGTATGCACTGCATAACCACTATCAACTGCTTTGGTGACTTTTTCAATTAAATTAACTAGGTGAAAGAGGCATGAGCTAGCTTTGACAAAGCTGAATCAAAGATGGTCCAGTTTTAAGACATTTTCAATGTCCAGATTAATACTTTTTTTTTGAAAAAAAAACATTCAATAGCTTTATGTATTATGCTAGTGGGACTAGAAGGTCTATGGGAACCAGAGTCTGTAGTTGCATCACTCTTGTGTAATAGCATTACAAAGGCTGTTTTCCAGGCTTCAGATATGTAAACCATAGAGGACATAGATTAAACACATTTAGGAAGGGTGCAGACAGGCCATATTTGGTACAAAATCAGACAACCTGGTATGATATCAGGACCCATGGATGAGGGGTTTTTAGCTTCTTACAGGGCTGAGAGGACTTGCTCCATAGTAATTAGGGGGTAGCTGGGCTATGCAATACCTATAACTGTGGGTAGAGCAAAATTTGCAATAAATTTGTTTGATAAAGCATTAGCTAATTATTTTAGGTCAGAGTGTGCAATATTATTGTAAAATGGCTCCAGAAAGAATTGTAGCTAGGTCATCTGATACCCTGACAGTACCCAAAGTGGTGCATCCTCAACTCAAAGTTGAGGAGTTAAATAAAAAGTGTTCACAAAGTTGAAGACAAAAAAAGTTCTTATTTCTTTCCATAACTTTAGCTAGCAGGTTGCTGCAGTTAGTACAAAATGCTGATTGTTTCAGCACTTCAGCCATGTCCCAAATGCAGTACTGGCACTCATAAATAGATTCCAGTATTGTACCCCCTCCTTCATTGTGGGACCTATCGATTGTATCCCCTAACAGCTTGCACCCAGGTCAGCCATCCCCTTTTCCCCAATGTAGTTAATGGCTTTGGCTCTGGACATTTATGAGTGTTACTTCTTAACTTTCTGACATACTTACATTTTTTAGTTACTCTTGGTTTCATTAGCTATTCAAAGTTTGGATTCAGCTTGAGCTTCCTTTAAACACTTTACTAGTTTGCTTGAGTGCTCTTAAGGTAGGTTGAATCATACTGCTTATAAGCAATAAGCAGTTTCTTTGTAATGCTATATAATGTATGTATACGTGTATTTTATTATACAGGTCTGTATTAAAATTTCTCATATTTGGTGAAGATAGGAACTACCTAATCAATATAGCTATTTAAGTGGGAGGTAGACATTAGAGGTATATACAGTCAAATTTATTTAGGTCATCAAGTAAATGAAGAAGGTCTGTTTTTGGGAAGTCTCTAAACTTTTCAGTCTGATATATACTCTTTTATGCAGAGCTATAAATAGCAGACATTTAACAGCAGAAGTCTGGCATGCTGCAGTTTCTATTCGGGTAGGTTATATGATTTCTGGTTAAGATGTGAAACACTATGTCCACAATACATTTTAATTGTAATGATATACAATTGCCCTTCTGTTCCTAAATATTGATGGTTAATGCCTACAGAATTATTCTTGCCCACTCCCACATCCCCGTTGCTACCATTATTTTTTCACTATTATACAATGATACGCAAAATAAAATGGTAAGGAACTTGTCAACTAAGTGCATTCAAATCTGAATGTTATGACACATTTTTGAGAAAGTGACTAGAAAGTCTAAAATGACTTTAAGAATATATGTATATATATATATATATATATATATATATATATATATATATATATATTATAATATAATATATTTGTACATACCACTAGCAAGTTTACAAAGCCTTTGGTGCTTTATTGTTTTCTGTTTGAGTCACAACAAATATGACAAAACAGGGTTAGGTACAAGGGCTAATGTCTTTCTATTAACATATAAGAAAATGCAGGGGTTTGGGGTTGGCATAATGGTTAAGGCGTTAATCTCACAGATGCAAGATACAGGGTTTAATTCTCACCTTTGAGGGAATTTGCCTAGGTTTAAAATGGCCCACAAGAGCGGTTAGCCTAGTACTTACCTGTGAACAAATATGTACATGTGATATTATTCTTGGATGACATATCAGAATAATATCATCAGTGTGATCTTATAGCATCAGAAATAAAGTAATATTTATTTGTTAAAGCAAAAAGCTGAGATTTTACAAGTAAAGAAAAATGCACATATATTTGAGATACTTCTTGCCTCTTTGCATTCCTGGGGATTCTTGTTTGTCATGCTGGAGCTAATATAATTAGCTTTGTATGTGTGATGAGCAGCACTGATAATCAAATGTGCAAAAAGTCAAAACACTCAACGTGAGGAACAGCCCCTGCTTGAGGCCCCAGCTCAGCCTCGTGAGCACTTGGAGGTAAGGCAGGGATGTGTACACAATGTAAACAAACTAGTGCACATAAACGTGAGATCTGAAAGCAAGTGTGTGCACACAGCACTACAGACAGGCCAATTAAGAATACATAAAAGCAAGGGCAATCCTAACAACAAGTGCACTGAATGCAGAAATGGACATGTGGGTACCCCACTGTCACTGTCACGAGCATTAAGAAAGAAAACACAGTCAGTAAATGTCAGAAGGAAAAATGTGTTGTTTGAAAAGATGTGCAAGTAAGAAAAGTTTACAGCTTCCTATGGCTTATAAGTATCGAACTACCAATGCAGGAAAATGGAAAAATGCATACATAAATGTCTGGGGAAATTGAAAAAAATGTAAGCAACACTGGACATACTGCCCATACAAGTACTGACAGTGGATACAATAACAGTTGTGGCACTAACATGCATATTGTAAAGGGTCAGAAGTGAAACAAACATGCAATCCACACAAGGATATGCCACAGAAACAGAACGGTTATGTTGATTTGGAAATAAATAAAAAAATGATGTTGCAGAATAAATTGTTACAGATTTATAAAATATAACAGATAGCAAGATGTATGTACACAGAAATGTATGTCATGTCAGGAAAAGTTTACTGAGATGGAAATCTTGCCAGACACAAGTCATGTGGCGGCAGTCCATTAACAACTGCTGTTTGAGTATACATATATCAGTCTTTGCCTATGGAAATGATTAAAAGTGTAATAACAAGACCAGTCCTGAGAGTTACCTCCTAGGAGAAGTAATCACAACAAAAGTGTGCCTGATGCCATTACTGTGCAAGGACACCTGCTGCATGCAGTGTTTCAAAGTATTATGTGGCTGGAGTGCAAAGCATGAGTACCTACATAAATAAATTGTGTTATGTGTGTCTTACCTGTTGCTGCCACACATACTCAGTTAACACAATATGACAAAGTACACGTCTGAAATATTTTTCATGTCACGTTTGAAAATGTCTACTGAATTGAGCATTATGCAACAAATCCTCATACCTGAGTCATAAAATGAAACATACCATACAGACAGTTGTAATAGCCTCAAATTGTTACTAAAATATGGAAAATACTAGAGTTTACATACAACAGAGGTAAACTGGCCTATAGCACTGTTGGTGTTTTGAATGCATTGGCTGCTACGTCTGTTGCATGATGGTCATGCTGCTGGAAGCAATTTCTGAGCAGTTTTTGCTACAAAATGAGAAATGGCAATAACTTGTCAATATGGTGCTTTGTGCTAAAGGCTGAAACATGTATGGTCACAACTAGTGGGGTCTGGCTTTGTTGGACTGAATGCATAAGTAAAACGTTATGGACATTCAGAAGCCATGCGGCTGAAATACTTGATGGCCTTAAGCAGTCATTTGCATATATCCCATGGGCCTCTATTACAGGAGATTTAAGGTATCATACAGTGAAAATTCTAGCTTGGCTAGGTTTTTCTTGTAGTTTTTTTTTAACATCACTCAATGGAAAATGCAACACATGCATCATTATACTGGGCATGGTCATAAGGAAGTACAGCTAATACTCGCTAAACATCACCCACCCATCCAAAAACCATAATAAAAAGTATCAGAAAACAGCTCCTATGACACTTTGTGTCTACCATGTAGCATGTCACATATCAATATCTGTTGAATAAGCCATTCATGCCTGTTACTATTACTTAGTGAACAAAATAATGAAAGGCACACCACTGGATTCAAGCATATGCAACATATGTCAAGATCCTTTTGATCTGTGCATTTACTGATAATGCCACACAAGAAATCATATATCACTTGTCAGAAAACACATATTTGAAGAGATAATTAGAGTGTTGTGTTTGAATGCATTTAAATGTAGTACAAAATCTGGCTTTTCTCTGTCCAATTGCAATGTTTTCACTAAATGAAATTGTAAACATTAATTCTCTAGGAGAAGACAATGCTGCCTGTTAGCATTATCTTACACTCTCAGTAGTTGTCTGTATTGTGCTACATACCTACATGAAATACTTATATGTAGCCAGATTAGAACCCTGCCTATCTAGGGCCGCACTCTTTAGCATAGTATTGTGCATGGAAGAAGTCATAGGTAGAGGTGTCAGAAAGCACACACTTGAAGGGAAGACTTCAATGTTGTGTTTGAATACATATGGGCTACCTAAAAAGGGACTGGAGGGATCAAAACTTTGCAGCCATATAATTTTTACCACTAGTTTCAATTAGCCACATCACTTCTGTTGATTAGGCCATTCCTACCTATTTTTAATTATGTGTTATACAACTATAGTAGTTAAGATTTCTGGATTCAAACACCTGTCTATCTAAGTCCATAGTCTATAGAGCCATGTGTGACAAGCCGGAATGCTACCAGCCCAGCTATCTGGAATTCTGTAAATAATTATATGTCACTTAAAAAATATTAATATGATTTATATAGAAATGTGACTCTACCAGCCCAGGTACTTGAAATTTTGTAAATAATCATATGTCACTTGAAAATATTAACATGATTTATATAGAATTGTGAGACTGCCAGCCCAGCTATCTAGAATTTTATAAATAATCACGTAATTTGTGAATATTAATATGATCCATAGGCTTGTCTTACAAATGTAAGAGAACTATATGTTATGTGTATATTAAACTACTGGTGCAGAAGTGTGTGTTGAACTGTATGTTCTGTACTGAGCTTCAAGAATGTAACCACAGTGTACCTGACTGGAAAAGAACAGAGTTAACTTACAAACTCTAAGAAAATAAGTCAATTGTTTTATGATTGTGTTTATTTCCCAGTTTCACTGAAGGAGACAGGATGTCTAAAGCTAGAGGTTTCTTTCTATTGTCTTAAAATAATTACTAGGTTTCAAATGTAAAAGTGGTTAACTGTTTTATGACTTCCAGTTCTAGGCAAACTTCTAAAAGATGTGTACCTCTGACACAGAGGTGCTAAATTCTGAGTTTCTGTTAGCCTGGGAACTGAAGGCAGGTGACAAAGTGTGATGTCATCCCAGCTAACCCAGCAGTAATGTGTATTATTAATTTAAGAACTATCTCAGAGAGTGAGTCTGGCATTTTGTATTTATCTTTGGATCTGACAACAGCCTCTCATCAGCACTTGCCTTGCTAATAGTAAGTAACTAGATTAAACTGATTTATTTTAAATATGGATAGGAATATAGTGAAGATTAGTTTAGATGTTTTCTATATTTATTTGAGACTGTCCTGCAATGTTGTTTTAAAATATTTCCTATGATTCTGAACTCTGAAGTCATTGTGTTGAGTTATTGAATATTGTTTTGTTATTTTATTATTTATTATTAAATATATTTAAACCTTTTAATTGTGGCTGGTTTGTTTAGATATATTAAAGCTCTTAGAGGACTTGCATATGTATTTGGTGACATTGTACAGGCCACTCTTAAATAGCTTTGCAAGTCTTGGTCACACTTACAATTTGAATAATAGTAACATGACACAGTAAGATTGGTCACCCTTTGGGAAGGGCCTTAAAGTAGCTGATAAGGGGTTCTGGTGGTAGTGTTAACTACCTTTTGCTCTGAGCAGAAGGTGGCATAGCTAGTAAACCTATGCCAGCCTTTCCCAGGTGTGTGTTTATGTATAAATCAAATCTCAAAGTGTATGTATGTGTCAGCTACTTGGGCAGGAACACAAAGCACTGGTTGGACAGAGGGAGAGTGCTGGGCGGACATGGCTTTGAACCCTAGCTAAGTTCTCAACACTATAGCTGTGCCAGTGGGGAGTCTTATTGAGGATCTGGAGACAGAGGCAGAAACCAGCCCCAGACTGTGATCTCTGTGTGCTCTTAAGGGAAATTGTACTTTACTGTGTGTGTACTTGTCATCCTCCCAATGTGCATGTCCCACACTGGTGCTAGTGGTGAGGATTGAGGCTCCTTGATTACTAGGCTAGTACAGAGGCATCACACCATGTATCAATGCTCATGCCACAGAAGATGTTATTGTAGAGTTGTCAGAAAGCACAAACTTGAATGGATGACTACAGTGTTGTGTTTGAATCCATATGGCTCAGCTAAAAGGGATTGGAGGATCAAAATCCTATAGCCATGTAATTGTTACACTCAGGTTGAATTATCCACATCACATCTGTTGATTCCTACCTATCATTCTGCTGTTACACAACCCCAGTAGTAAGATACTACTGGAATCCAACACCTACCTAAGTCCATACTCCACAGAAATGTGTCTTAGCTGTTCACGCCACAAGATAAGTCATACTACAATCATCAGAAAGCACACATTTGAAGTGATGTTTTTATCAGGGTGTTGCAAGGCATATGCGTGGCCTAAAAGGGAGCAGAAGAGTTGGGGGAATAGTTTCTCTGTGTAAATGTTACCACTAAGTAGAAGTGTACATATTACATCTGTTGGATAAGCCAGTCCTACCTGTCACTATATTCAGACATGCATGTCAGTTAGACATTGCTGGATTCAACACCTGCTTATCTTAGTCCTCCCTCTGTCGAGCTGTCTAGTCACTGCTCATAGCACATTTATTACTGTGTTACAAGTCATACTTTGAGCCAAAATGGAGAACAATACTTGAGGGAACCCATTCGGAAGTCTACATATCAAAGCTGTTGGATAAGATAGTCCGACTTGTTAGTGTATACACTGACACACACAAGGTACAATTACTGGAATCAAATACCTGCCTTTCTCAGTCCACAGTCTGTGGAACTGTATTAATTGCTTATGCCACAGAAAAAAATCATATAACACATAGCAGACGGTACTTTCTTGTAGTTTACCTGACATGTTTGGGGAATAGGCAATGTGGTCTGACAGACAGACAACAGCATAAATGTTTTGATCACAGCTCACAACAAACTGTTGCAAGATGTCATAGATCACATAATTCAAATTAATTGTTGTGTTAGGGAATGATATAGATAGATAGATATATAGATGTGTGTGTGTGTGTGTGTGTGTGTGTGTCATATTAAGGTGTAATGAACAGTTATGTGATGGGTGATAGGCAAAGATTTCAACCATTGGAGTGCCACCTATGTATTCTTGTTTGTTCATTTCCAGATCATTGCATACAAGTCTTGTGTTTATGTGCGCATTACTGACAAGTGTTTGTGATGTGTATACAGCGAGCAAGATCACTACAAGTCATACAAGCAAAACATGTATTCTGCACTCATTAACAGTACTCTGCAATTATGTTTGTAGATTTACCAGTTCCCTGGAACACACTTGCAAGGGGAATGTGAGAAAGTGCCACACTCATTTACATGTAGAAGAATATAGACTACATTATGATGGAGAACTTATATCTGTAATAGAGCAAGCTAATAAACCATATACAAGTAATAGAGACCACTAAAATTACTTTCAGTCTGTTTCAATTGCTTACTGATATGCACTGCTGCCAAGCTCATTTGCACATATGATAGCAAAGTATTAGCATTTGTATAATTATTTTTTTGATTTTTTTTTTAATTTAGGACGAGAAACACCATCAGCCTTTGCTGCTTGATGAAAATTGCCATCCAAATGATGTGTGCTTACATAGAAATTTCTGTTTCTAATCAATTTCTGACCATGTGTGTGGTGTGTGAATCTTATGTTTGACATTATTAAAACTCTAAGCAATAAGCACAACAGTGGTGGAAAACTAGCATAGTTATCCACTACTTCATCAGGTAAAATGGTATAAGAAATAAAACTTTACACAGTGTTGGATTTGAAAACCTACCAGTCTTACTCAGCATTCTCTAGAATTGAGCATTATCTGAGAACACCGCACAGAAAGACATATTTCAGCGAAAAGAAATCACATAGTTGAAGTGCCCATGACAAGTATATGAAACAAGAGAGTATCTGTGCATCAGACATCACAACAGTACTGATTACTGAAACATCTTATATGGTGTACATTAAACCCTGGAGTCTGTTATATGTATAATAATGACTGCCTCCTTATAGTGCTATCAATACCGCTTTCTGTTGTGCAGCAGGGATAAGCATAGTAGCACCATATGAATGCCTCCAAAGGCTAATTGATCATTTTTTTGCCATAGGACAGGAAGCAGCAGTTATTGTTACTGAAGTATGGTTACACGTGCTACTCAGTGCCAAGTACTGGCCAAATGCGCTGGACAGAAACACAGAATGTAAATTATGGGCCATTTCTGGCCATGTGTGTGGTATGTTAATCTATTTTAACCAGATTAATGAGATGGAATGTGGATGATGGGACAATAGTAAAAATGGGGAGCAAGCAGAGATTAATACACTGGAGGAGTTATTAAGGAATGTGTGGGGTTGTGATGGGAGAGCACCATAGCTATTCACTTCTTCTCAACCTACCATCGTACTTCTACAAATATGTCAACATTGGATAGTCACGTCATAAAGGATGGGTGACAACAACTGAATAATACTGTGAGACCAGTAGGACAAAATCAAGTTGTCATAGACACACATATACAAAATGGAGAGCTACAGATGGGATGTATTTTTTGGATGGGTGGGATAGGTGCTCTTTTTCTTTTTTAAGAGAGAGGAATGCTGGAGAAGGTATTTAGGAATAAAAGGGGTAGGTAGCAGGTGCAGACATACATGACATACTAGGCAGACTGGGATGGTAATGGAAACAACAGGTTAAGGGACACCATGATTGGGAATAGGTAGGAGACTTCAGAGGTGCATCCCTGTCCAACATGAATACAGTGGGAATCTAGTTACCCTCAGAATTTTCACCACTGTCTCTTGTGTCACAGACACCTTGGGCAGTTCTAGATGAGGCAGCAATTTGGCACTTCAGTGCAGGATTAATTCCATGCAGCTGATGTGGGTACTGAGACCCCTCTCCATAAATTTTTCCATAATTTCTCTCAGCTCCTGTTTGGTGACATAAAGACCACTTCCAATTCTACTACTGCTGATGGGTACCACTGCACTGGCCTCCAGGGCAAGGATACCAGACACAGGTTATGCCGATATTGCAAGGATTGTGGAGGCAATGAAGACAACTTGTGGCTCAGACATGCTCGGTGTTTGTGCTGCCTGTGGTGGCACCACCACAGCCACCTGTGGAGGGATGGAGGTCTGAATCCCTGGGGAAAGTGTAGCTCCCTGGTGGTCATGTTGCATCAGGGATGATAGTACAAATGTCATAAATGCAAAAAAAAAAAAAGATAAGAGGGTGGAGGGAGACACAAGAGAGAAAAATAACATAAATGCCATATAATTGTCATATATCCCAGTCAATGCATATTCCACCATTAATATCCACTGTTACAGTAAAGCTAAATCTCCTCAGTATTATACACATCATCCAAACAGTGGTTGATCCATAAGTAGACAGTACAATACCATGGTTTGGCACAGTGGTTTATACATTACAAGTCATGAAATATCTAACTGAACTGAGTAAAATGCTATTCTAAGTTATCGATTGCAGAATAGTACATATTAAGTAATACAGACTAATTGCTGCTAAGATTTTAACTCACAGACATCTACGTTTATTAAACCATTGCTAATGCCATGTTGCAAGAGCTGGTCATCCAGGCATCAACAATTAGCATATTTGGAGTATGCGTACTCATGTATTACTCTGTCAAAGATTTATGGACTGGTGTCCAGATAATTGATAACCTATTTTTACTGTCACTGCTATTATGAAGTGGCAAACATTCATACCTAAATTCATACTTACCCCTTGCATCTCTGAGGAGTCACAGTCTCTACTGATGTGCCTCCCCTTTTCATTCAATCTCTGCAAAAGCTACACATAAAAGATAAAAGAATTAATGAACACCTGTTTGTGCTGCCAAGTCATGCTGTTGTAGTGCCTACCTACTACTTGTCATTATACTTATACAACTGAGGTGGGTTGTGGGGTTGAAAGTAATCCACCTATTGGTAAAGGAGGTCCTACTTTCATCTTTTTATGTTACTATAATGGTGACAGCATTGTTCATCTGTGGGAGGGATGCCAGTTGCACAGGTAACAGCCTTGACTAAGCTATTCCAAGCCTCAGCCTTGTAATATGACCCAGTATAGTCAGCCTCCAGAAGCATTTGACTGTAACATCTAACAAGGAGTCCAACAAAAATCTAGGCTCCACTTCACACCATTTCTATGCTCTAAATGGAGCATTACCCTCACCATAACCTGCCATGTCTTCTCAAAGCTCTCTGAAAAATGTCAGGGAATTGGCACCCAAATCATATCTTGTGTGCGCAAGCCTGTGTGCAACAATGGACAAGGTAGACAACTGCATGTGCATGAAAGAAAACATAGAAATGGGTTAGAAGTGAATGTATGTATTAATTCTTCAATGTCCAGTTTAGGTGAAAAACATGGCAGTAAGATTTGGCCATGTATGCTGATCAGTACATATACAAATGCCCCACAGCAACACCAGAAAATGCTTGTTAATTTTGATATCTCAGTTAAATTTCAAATTATATATTGCCACATATGGGCATGTACTCTGGGATGGTTGATAGCATTCATCACGTCAATGTAGTCACAAACCATTATGTCATTAAAATCTACATGATGTTGTTGTTATTCAGTGACGTTCTTATGTAAATTATGTTCAGCTACTACACTGTGCCTTGGTGGCACATAAAAAGTAATAACTGTGAGAGATACCAACTTGGAAATGAACAAGTACTTCTGAACACTACATTAACTGTTAATACTGCAGGAGACTTGACATTCTAAGGGTGTAAGTTGATATATGCAATTTTCTGCATGAGTGATACATCTACTTCTGCCAGCTCTGTTAAGTGTTGCAATATATGGCATTCCTTTACCGGTGTAATGATTTTAGACAAATATGTTTTTCTGTGGAAATTTTGCTACATAATTTATTTTTTGAAATACCTTCAATGCAAACTGAATGAAAATGAGTTGAGACTTAATTAATATATTCGGTGTACCCAGTGGGTTTTATCTACTTACCAAACAAAGTCCTATGCACGGTCTGAGTACTTTTGGAAATAAAGGATTTATCATCTATTTCAGCATCCGTGTCTGCTTTTGCTGGCCAATTTCTGTTTGTGCTTTTATCTACTTACACCATTTAAGCAGGATGTGAAGCTACAGACCTTCAATCACACTAGGGAAGACTGCCTTGTTTCTCTAGTCCTACCAAATCAAATGGTGACAACAGTTTCAATTATCACTGCAGAGACTATTGGTGGTGATTTTTCACGGTACGTATTGATCACTAGAAATACTTGATTCTTTTATTATGTGGATAAATAATTATAGTGAGGGCTGTATACCTGCAGTGTTTCAATGACTCTTTTGAAGTCATCGGAAATGTATTTCATGGAGGGTCAGAAAACACACACATTCATGTGCACAGAGTTCTATAGCATTATTTAATAAATATTGCATGTGCTGTCTGTTTCCTTTTTGGGGTTATACATTTTGGCAGGTTGCATATAGGCTATTACAGTGCTTGCATCATTGTTTGCTTCTCTAATACTGATTGCATGCTCATATTTACGAAAGAATTAAAAACCAATTCAACGAATAAATCCACAAAGATGAGTGTAGAGGAGGCAGACCACGTCTTAAAACCACCAAGTACGTTTTTTATTTAATAAACAATAAAATATATAAGCGCTTTCGTCTCAATATTCCAAAATTACAGAGACCTCATCAGATACAAATTTTAAAACAGCCCAGTTTGTTTTAAACCCTGTAAGGATGACATCATATCCTGAAACAGTCTTAAAAAGTTTAAAGCAACAGTATGTCCTAAAACAAAGTCAGATAGCAGCAGTATTCAAGTTCAAAAATATATATCATGGATATTTAAAAAAAAAATTAAACAATATAATAAAACCAATCCATTTAATACAATATAATGAAATATAGCATTCTATTACCCCAGTAAATGTGCTAATAAAAGAATGTAGTGGTTATTACACTTGCTTCATGCATAGAAGGTTCTGGGTTCAATTCCTAGTGGAAGCTGTTCATTTACCTTTCATTATTTTTACTGTTTTACAATTTTATTTGTTTATCTTTTATTAGCACATTTACTGGGGTAATAGAATGCTATATTTAATTATATTATATTAAATGGATTGGTTTTATTATATTGTTTAATTTTTTTTTAAAATATCCATGATATATAATATATTTTTGAACTTGAATACTGCTGCTGACTTTGTTTTAGGACATACTGTTGCTTTAAACTTTTTAAGTCTGTTTCAGGATATGATGTCATCCTTACAGGGTTTAAAGCAAACTGGGCTGTTTTAAAATTTGTATCTGATGAAGCCTCTGTAATTTTGGAATATTGAGACGAAAGCGCTTATATATTTTATTGTTTATTAAATAAAAAACGTGCTTGGTGGTTTTAAGAAGTGGTCTGCATACTCATATTTAGTTGCTCTGTAAGTATAACTGTTTATACTACTCCACCCTGTCTTTGTTATGAATATGTCAGATATTGTTATGCTATTTCTGTATAGACATTATTGATTTTTACTTGCTACTTACTTCTGCTTATGTATTATACTATTTATATATTACTGGTTGATCACACACATTTGCTGCTGCCCCTGAGAACATCCTAGCTATTTGCAGATACCATTTAGAATAGCTGTGGCAACCCGTAATATTCTTCAAAGCTAAAGCGAGTGCAACGTGTTTGTGCTCATTTTATACATTTCTGAATTGCTTCACCATGATAAAGCACAATTGATTTCACTAGTATATTCAGCTGCTAATTCTTGTTTTTCAGGCATCTACAATATCTACTGCAGTTTACTTAATCGCAAATTCCCTGCTCAGTGCTGTTCATCATGCAAATGCACTTAGCATATGATGAGTGGGCGTTCATGAATCCAGGCCATTAATAACATTAGCTCACGCAGTGTACTATATAAGGCTGAGTAGCAGTTTTACCCTTTTGAAAACTGTAAAGAAAATCTGGACGTAATATAGAAACATTGATACTTATAGGTATGGTCAAATGAGATGAGACTAATTGTTACAGATGGACAACCTGCAGCATTTGTTAAATATTTAAGTGTAAATAAATGTAGTTATCAGTTCATTTCATATTGGCAAATATATGCACTGCCAAAACTATTAATATGCAACAGATCCCATAGTGCTTCAAGAAGTATGCTGTCACTACCATTACACTTTGATTAGCTGAGTAAAATGTAGTTTACATAACTGGAATTTATTACCTACAGATTTACAGATTCATTAATAATTACAAGATCCATTATAGTGGAAAAAGTAAATGGTGGAAAAAAGAGTTTAGTGATCTACAAATTATTTGAATTTATAAAGTGCACAATCCCTGCTGTGGTTGAGAAAAATGAACCTGAAGAAGGTGCTGAAGCAAATGTTTTGGGCACATCAGTGGAGACATTGTTTTATCTGTCTTTGCTGCAGCTCAAAAAAAGTATAAGTAATCTGGACAACATAAAAAATGTAGATGGAATTAATGGAACAAATATTGATAACCCTGTTGTCTGATACCAGCTTAGTTCTACAAGACAGTCTAGCAGTAAGAGACCAGTTGCAGGAGACTTGTATAACATTGTTATCATCTGTGCATAACATGGTTATATGATTGGAATAAACATGGAAACAAATTTGAGTTATTGGAATGCCAGAAGTAGAAGAGAGAGATATGATTATGTGGGATAAATACAAGAGAAAATGGTGACGTGTAGTTTTTGGAGTGAAAACTTTATGTACTGCGATGGCTAATGTACTTCCTCAGGCAAGTTTAGAAAAGCCTGCGGGATATCCACATGTAATATTATTCAGTTTAAAACTTGATATGCAAAATAGATGTTGAATCAGCTTTAGTCACCATGCAAGAAATGGAAGGTGAAGGGATGAACGGTATTTTTATCATGATTATCTAAGGCAAACTATTGACCAATGATCATTTTTCTTGGCAATGAGGAAATGTTGCTGAAACAGTTTCAGGTTTAAATTAATATATTCAGATATGCTTAGAATGTTTTTTTCATATTGATAAGGTAATTTTCAGTTTTCTTTTATGATTGAATGAAGTGTGGAGATTCAACAATGCAGAAGATTATGATGGTGAGGATGATATGGTGGCTAAAACTGAAATTAGATTTTTGCAAGATTTCCATTCACAAAATAAGGATGTCCCATTATAGAAGATAGACTTATGTGATAATACACTAGAACGCATTTTTTTTCAGATGGACAGAATTCTATTACAATTCAGGATATAACTCATTATTCGTCTAAATAAAATGGAAAATTATCTTTGAAACCACAAAAAACATTTTATCAGCTCATGGGACTACAAATAAGCTTTAGATAAAATGTGTTGAACTTTGCAAATTAGTTTTTACCATTTCAGTCTTTGTGGACATAGTTTTATTGTAGATAGTTAGCTTAATAACTTTCAGTATTTTCTCACATGTATGCTGTTTTTAATGTTTACTGCTGCAAATAATGAGGTACATTTAGTAATAATTTTGGTTTTAATATGAAACTGTGTCATTCTTTGGTTAAGAGCACAATGCATTATCTGGAAGATAATGAAGATATATCAGGGCTGGAGATCTTTTACAGGAAATATGTGCCCATTCAATGTTGGAGTCTGACTATTCCTTACTCAGAAATTTGGATGGTTCATTTTTAGAAGGTGAGCAGTGCTCATGGTTTGGGACACGACTGTGGAGATACCTAAATGAGAACGTGTAAGTAAGTAACTGCATTGCAGCTGCAGTGATCTACTGTGGCTAAGTAAAATGAAGTGTAATGGATTTGAATGGTTTTGGATTAAGTGTAGTAGTCTGGAGGAGGAAGAAGGTTTTTATTGTTTTGAAGTCAGAGATAAAATGATGCTTTATGGAAAGCCATTATTAGGTGTGATGAACAGGAGATAAATGTGAAATGTATATGATGTCAACAGGTGAGAAAGATCTGTTATGGTTTTCCTACCAGAATATATGAGGTTCTCATAACTGAGTAATAGGAAAAATCCACAAATATACTGAAATATACTGAAAGGTTTTCAAATGTACAACTGGTTACCCTTACATATTTTATAGCTCTAAAAGAAATCAACAAGTAGATTCAAAGGTGATAAAAAGAGGACAATAGGGAATTATCAATTAAATAAACGAAAAGGAATTGGGTGGTGAGTTGATGTCCTACTCCTCCATGGCTGGTAAACAGGCAAAGTGAAGTCTGGTGGAATGAGAGTATGTCCCCTTAGTGTTTCTCTACTTAGAGATGAGATGTTTTTCTCAAAGGAAATCCTGATATTTGGGCATCGTCACACAGGCATAGTCAAATGTTTTGCCGCATCTACTACCTTGTGGGCAGTAACTTGTTTGTTTATTTATTTATTTGTTTGCCTTACATGTTGTTGATCAATTCACACTCAGCTTTTGGTAGCTATTCCAGGAAGACCAAAGATGGCATTCAAATAAACTGGAGGAAATTTGGCCAGAGCACTAGCAAATTCCAGAAATGTGTGTTTTTTATGCTGAACAATGTTTGTCTAATTAACAGTACAGTGGCTTTATTGCTGAAAGCCACTTTCAGTGAAGGCATGGTGTTGCTCTTTCTCTACTGTTGTGCAATTGTGGAGCTGATATATATAAGCTGGGGAGGCATGTATTTTCCCCTACAGGGGGTGGAGGGGAGCTTGCCCTTCCCCCTGCAAAAAAAAAGTATAAAATCAAGGTCATTGAAAGTGGCTTTCAGCATTTTTTTCATTGCTTTGTCTGTAGTAGAATAGACCCTTGATGAACAATCTTGAATCAGAAATTTATGTACTCTCTTCAGTGAGTGCCATGGGATGTTTTACATCAACCTGAGATACCACATCCTTGATTTAACATCTCATCCAAAAGATGGTGCACTCATTATTGCAGCCCCTCTGCCCCAATGTTGCAATGCAGTGTCAGTATTGAAAAATGAACCCAAACCTCCAGTATGGGAAAGACATCCACAGACTTCTGGTCTTACAGCGTCAAAGGCAAATGTGATGCCTGTTGAAGCACTGAACACTTACCCTGTGCTCTATTACTCTTTGATATTCAATGTAGATGCAAGTCAACACTGAGCACTTACCCTGTGCTTTGTTACTCTCTGATGTCCACTGTAGATGCAAGTCAGCACTGAACAATTACCCTGTGCTCTGTTACTCTCTGCTGTTCACTGTAGATGCAAGTCAAGACTGAGCACTTATGCTGTGCTCTGTTACTCTCTGATGTTCACTGTAGATGCAAGTCAAGACTGAGCACTTATCCTGTGCTTTGTTACTCTCTGATGTTCGTTGTAGATGCAAGTCAACACTGAGCACTTACCCTGTGCTCTATTACTCTCTGATGTTCACTATGAATGCACGTCAGCTTTGTTGTGTAAGCTGAAATCTTCCAGGTGTCTGGTAGTTCCCCTGAGTTGAGGATAAGCGCACACAGAAGCAGAAAAAAATGGACAATTCAGCTAGATTCTGGAATTGCTATATAAGAATTATATTTTTGAGTGTAGCAGAAACTCTTGCATTTGATATGTTAAATAATTAACAACTAATTCCTACTGTTAAAGTGCTACTACATAGTACAAAAATATACTGTATTATGGATTATAAGCTTAATGCGTAGCAATGGATGACAAACATATGCTCAGTAAATTAATAATAATAATAATAATAGTTTTTTTTATGAAAAAAGACTTTATTTCCTAGAGTTCTGCATTTTTAGTTAAATAAGGCCTCTATTGGTAATTAGAACTGAGCACACTAGGATAAGTGAGGGTAGAACGTGTTGGAGTGTTTGTGGTGTTTGCTTTTTTGCACTCCTTTTTGCATTATGCACTACCAGTAATTTTGTTCATTGTACGGTATTTTTGTTCCTCATGTTCACGTACGCTTGCATTGTTAATGGAATACAGCTAGAGAGATAGATAGACAGACAGAGAGATAGATAGATAGATAGATAGATAGATAGATAGATAGATAGATAGACATATATATATATATATATATATATATATATATATATATATATATATATATATATATATATATATATATATATATATATATATATATAGGTGAGAGATAGATATCGATATACACATTTAAAACTCAATAAATATACATTTTACAAAATATGAACTAAAACCAGTAGGTATCTGTTCTTAAAAATGAATTTTTTTAAGCAATGAAGTTTTCAGATACAGTGTTATATACATTTGTAAATTCACAAATAAACATTCAAAATGCACTTAACTCTTTTCTTTCTGCAATTACAAACAGAAGGGCAAACAAAATCAAGAAGGCAGTTGATCTTATATCTTGGCCAGAACATTTCATTGCAAAATACCAAATCATTTGGAGATACTACTCTGAAGTGGTATAGTATCAACGTACGTCTAGACTGGGTCTGAAAATCTGAAGGCTTAAAAATCTCCATTCATTCATTACAACAAAGTCAAATAGATAGCTAGTGCCTTTTCTCTGTTACGACCTAGCTACACAGAAAGTAAATAAGTTACAGTGAAATTTAACATACAAATTAATACATAATACTGCTGTACACAAATTGCTAATGATACTATTAAGAACGTAACTACAGGCCCACTAACCGCAACAATATAGCATTTATATGCATTATATTATTGAACCAGTACCACCTCTGGTTAGATAGAAATATGAAGCCCTAACTATCTCACAGACAATCAGGTACTAATTAGCAACACAGGGAGCTGACAGACAGGAAGGGTAGCATGTTCGTCTTGGAGGTGAGTGTGTATGCTAATGACGGCAGATCTCTTATTCAGTACTGGTTAATGCTGGGTCTCAAAGAGATTTCTGCTCTGCACATGTGAGATGGCTGCGGGCAAGAAGCAGGTATGTTCTCACAAGCCATACTGCATTGCCTTCCTAGCTTAAAATAGTACAATAACATCTGGACCGTGGTCAATAGGCTTAGAAAAAAAGCCCTGGAGTGTCAGTCTGCATATACAATGCTGGCTCTGGCTTCACTTTGTGCATCCTTCACCCAGGGAGAGTAGTAATCGTGTTAACAATGAATTCCCAGCCTCTTCTCTCTCTCATCAAGTAGTACTGCTAGGAACCTAAGGACAGAGCTAGACAGTTGATATTCAAGTCGAAAGGTGCAGGGGAACTAAAAATCAAGTATATAGCTGAAGTACAGTGACTTCATTCAACTTTGTGATGTACAAATATCTTAATTTGCATAGAGTGGAATGAATCTAACAGCTAGATAAATCCATTAGATTTGGTTCATCACAAATATGTGCATACTGCTGTTCCTGAAGGGAGAATGTGGAAGAGGACAGTAACCACAAAAATCATAAAATGATCTATGTTTCCTAAAAAACATTGAGATATTGCCCCCATGTCAGAGTACCAAAATTGGGATAGATAGGCCATAACATCTGAAGGCTTAAAAATTTCTGACTAAGTACTTTTGACAGTGAAAAAGAACTGAACACAAAAACTGAAAATACAGTTGCTCCTTTGCATTTGTGCCAAAAATACATTGTTCCAAAAATGTCTCTAGAAAATATAAAACAGTTTCAGAGGCATAACCTTGCACTCATAAGGTCTACCAATAGGCCTACATGGCCATTAAAATGATGGCGGCTGCAAAGTTCCATGGGATTCGTTGCACAAAATGTATAGGTGTTAGGTGTGTGACTTTAATTTAGGATATAAAATACAGTACAGATGTCAAATACAGATCCATGAATTAGTATAATTAATACTAAAAAAGTATTTATTTTCTCTAAATGTGGTATTTTCTGCGGTTTAATGTACCTAATGACATAATACAGCATAACTACCCCTGGGATTTCAGAGAGGGTTACCATAAGCAGTAAGCCCTGCTATGAGTGGACAACCCATATGGTAACTCCTTCTGATTTAGAGACTGGTCTATCACAGTCTTTTCTCATAGCCAAAAGCATTGTTGTGGTGGCCTGTCCCACCATCTTGCACTGCAGGATAATGAGGCACTCTGGGCAGCAGTTAATGCTAATTAGCCATGTGTACTTCCAAGGAAATGCCTGCAGTAAGTGAGTTATGCTGCTGAGTGGTTCAGAGAAATGCTCTATTGTATAAATTAGCATAGCTACTTATGATAATTACCTCAGCCAAAATGCTGTGGTCCCCCATTATATTCAATGAAGATATTACATTTCCGAGTACTTGCAGAGGAATGAAAGGACTGGGATTACTGTGTGTGTGTGTGTGTGTGTGTGTGTGTGTGTGTGTGTGTGTGTGTGTGTGTGTGTGTGTGTGTGTGTGTGTGTGTGTGTGTGCATGCGTGCGTCTGTGTGCATGAAAGTATGTGTGTATGCATGCATGTGAGTGTGTGTGTGCATGTGTTTATGTGTGAGTCACATGAATAGCTCAACAATGCAGTACATGATCTTAAAAACTGAAAAAGTTTTGTTGAAAGCACTCTCAGAGCAAATCTTTTTTTGCAGGGGAAAGCCCCCCCTGCTGCACACCCAGTTTAGAGGAACACTCCCATATTCCCCAAATTTAAATAAACTAACTCCAAGGTCACATACCAGGGAAATAAAAGGAGGTCTCTAATACTGGCAAAAGTGATTTCAGCTAAACATTTTCACTGAAATCTCATTCTCCAAAATTAACATTGACACTGACACGCTCTGTGTGTGTGTGTGTGTGTGTGTGTGTGTGTGTGTGCGTGTGAATAGATGAGTGTATCCATTCAAGTGGGGGTGGGGTGTTGTGCAAATTTTATAGCCGAATATCTTGGTATCCTCTGTAGAAAATTTCATTTGAAAATATAAAACCGTTTCAGAAATATCAGTCTTTATACAGGTAGTCAACAGTATAAAAACAATTCTGGAAAAAATGGTCATTAATTAACAGGCTAAGGAAAGTAACTGCAATCTGTAATCAAATTCTATGATATATAACTTTATTTTTATGACTGATCCTCCTAACATCCCTCACTCCTCAGAAAATATTGCTACCTCATTCAACACACACTTCACACAAACCATACTATCACTAGCTAAACAACACAACCCCCCTCCCCTCCAACCCACACCTTCAACTACTAATCTCCCCACTACCTTCTCTTTTTCTCCTGTACCTACCTTCAACATAAAAAAACTCTTAACTAAACTTAAACCCACCAAATTAGCAGCAGACAACCTCCCAAGTGAATACCTACAAATCGCAGCTGATGCTCTGGCCTACCCAGTATCCATCTTGATTAACTGATCTCTGTCAGAAAGTTATGTTCCCACACTGTGGAAAGTTTCACATATAATTCCCCTCCACAAAGGCGGACCCTCCACAGAACTAACCAATTACCGCCCCATAGCTATTCTCTCTCCACTCTCCAAAATACTAGAGAGATGCATACACTCTCAGGTCTCGGACTACCTCCTTACTAACAACCTCCTTTCCAATACTCAGCATGGTTTCCGACCAAACCATAGCACCACTACTGCCTTACTCTCCTTTACTAACACTATCCTTCAGCATAAAAACAATGGCTATCTCTCCTCTGCTACTTTCCTAGACCTATCTAAAGCATTTGACATGGTCCCACACAAACAACTTATCTCTGTCCTCAATAACCTATCCTTCTCACAATCGGTCACCAACTGGTTTCAGAGTTACCTGTCTGACCACCAACAATCCGTTGTATGGCAGAATGACATATCTCCCCAACTATCTGTCTCCATAGGGGTTCCCCAAGGATCCATCCTTGGACCCCTACTCTTCTCTGTTTTCACAAATAATCTAGCCTCTGCCACCACACATGGCACACTCATACAATACGCAGATGACTCGAACATCATCTGCTCAGCCCAGTCCCTACCCAAACTGCAAAAAGTCACACAGGAAGCCTTTTCATCTGTTGAAACTTGGTTATCCGATGCCCAATTAATACTCAACCCAAATAAAACTAAACTACTCATCTTCCAACCCACCAAACATACTCAAAACAACTCTCACTTTAACATCACAGCAAAAGACAACACCACTATATACCCAACTGAACACACCAAATTGCTAGGAGTGGAAATAGACAATAAACTAAAATTTGACAATCACATATCCATGACCATAAAAAAAGTCCACAAAAAACTAGGAGTGTTATACAGAAATAAGCATCTTCTCACCAAAGCAGCAAAGATTTCAAAAGCAAATTCCCACCTTATCTCCACCCTACTTTATGCCTCTCCAATATATACCAACCTAAGGCAATGCGATCTAAACAAGCTAGAGACCTGCTACAACAAAATTGCCAAATTCGCCACAGGGGAATCCTACCATAGTCACCACTGTCTCTCACTTGCTGTACTGGGCTGGCTTGAACTCCCTCACCTCCTTCAATGGTATCAACTCTCACTTGCCCACAAACTAGTAAACCATCCACTAAATGTCCCATCCCTCCAGAATCTATTCCAACCCTATCGCACCACCAGACCACTAAGATCCAGCAACAAAAATCACTGGCAGATCACTAAAGCCAATAACTCTGTTGGTGAAGCACTATTCTCTTGCACCATAGCCAAATTATGGAACTCCCTCCCACCCACAATTACCTCCGTACCATCATGCACCCACTTCAAAACTTTACTAAAAGCGCACCTAAAAACATGCTGGCTATGCCCTTGCAACTCCCACTCTAATATCACCAACCCCATCCAACCACTACCTTTCTTTCTACTCCACTAACTACCTTGATTATAGCAAGCTCAGATGCTCATAAGCCTAGTACTTATACAGGAACTTCTTATTTTAACATTTGTTAATGTCTGTTATGTACTTCACAGATAAAGATTCTAGTTGTCTACTGATGTACTATGTTCTTCATCTGTAAATATGTTGTAAGTAATTGCTATGTAAATTGTTAATCGCTATGTAATCCAATGTAACTACTGTCTGTTTATTTTAACTGTGGAGCTTTTCTCCCTGGGCCTCCGCTGAAAATGGACCTACATCCAGTCGGACACTCCCGGTCAACAAATATAAATAAATAAATAAATAAATGATTTATTTTGATATATTATTGTTTTAATCACTCTTACAAATGCTGTCTTGTTAATGTTACTAAATATTAGTTCCAAAAATAAAGTCTCCTTAAACATTAAGAAACCAAAAAATTCTCAGTTTATTCACATTGATATCATACTGTGTATAAAATCTATTAAACTGGAAGAATAATAATGCATGTAGACTAAAATAAGCAAAGCCACATTACATCTTCAAACCTTACTGTTTCTATTTTCTACTTACGCAAACAAGGAAGTTCCACAGACAACACACTTGTAGACTCCACTGTCGTTGTGATGTGTATATTCTCCAGTAAAAGCACTAAATGAAAAACAGAATGGGGTGAGTCAATTATACAGTGCATTACAGTTTCACTGAAATAATTCTAAATTTCACTTTCACTTTTTCAGTAGATATATTCTGTGGTGTATTTTAGAAATTGTAGTCATATTTTTAAGAAACAGAAAATTGCAATTGCTAAAGTGTTTTGTCGTGACTTTGTGACTTACCTGATACACCATCATATGTGGTGTATAAAGTGTTGATCTGCATTCTCGTTTTATCGGCAGACGTTATTTTTTCAGCCATTAAAAAAAAACTTCAAAATTCAAATTCATTTTCCTCACATGAATGACACTGAGGTTTAACACTGATCTTTAACCACAGTGTCATCAGCTGAGGGGAAAATGTGAAATGTGTCCATAGATTTCAATGGCTGCAAGTTGTGCCTGTGCAAAAAGGTGTTTATTAAAGTCTATGGGCAGCCACCTTATCTGATATCAGGCAAGAAAATTCTAAATTTATTTGGGCCATGGATTTAATAAAATGTTTACAATTTTTTTTTATTAAAAAAAAAATGGCCGAAAAAATACAGATACTCTTGTGCAAACTGCAATGAGGCATTTAACTCACCAGATGCAGTGATGCAGGCTTGTATTGTGACAAAACACATTAACAAGGTAGCGAAACAGGGAGGAGAGAAAAGATAGAAGTCCAGTCTCCAAGAATTTCAGAGACATTATTGTGCACTTTTATGCATGCCTTATTCTTATGCTAATTTTATTTATATCATGTAGGTGTATTGGACCATTGGGGACAGTTTTAGTCATGAACTAGTAAGTTAAACAAATACTTTTAGGCAAGTGGTGTATGTACAATAATAAACATCCGCAGAACACTATGATCCCATTGATGTCTTACATAGATTTAAATACACAATACTTCAACTTCACAAACATATTTTTATATTTAATTTAGCACAAGTGTTTTTTGTATTTTCCTTCCCAGGCCATTGCTACAGACAGATAGGGCCTCATAGACAGGGCATTTGTAATTTACCATTCATCAGTTCTCATGTGAATACAGTTGTGTGTGTGCATATGTGTGTGTGAATCGTTAAGGTCTTTGTCTCCCATGCACAAGGTACAATGTTTGATCCAGACCTCCAGTCAATGCCTATTTGGAGTTTGCATGTTCTCCCTGTGTCTCTGAGGGGTTCCTCCTACTTCTGAAAAACATTATGAGTGTTTCCATCTCAAGCTCACTAATGAATGGAGCTGTGGGCAGCAGCAGCACAGACTCTACATATATATAAGCGGAAAAATTGTATAGACCACATGCTTCAGGCATCTATTATGGTGCACAGTATCCTCAAGATAGAAGAACATGAATCACAGACTGCATGCCATGGCAGAGCTAGCTACAAAATGGTGTAAATATGGCTCTAGGTGATTCAGTCATGTTGACTAATGTTGCCAAATGGGCATGAGTATTTGCCGGTATAAGTGGGTTGAAGACACAGCCTACTCCAACCTATGCTAGGGACCCATGCTAATGGTCGGAGGGCTGTATGTGCTCCTATTTGCCGGTGTATGCCTGCTGGTCAGTGTCCAGTTGCTCATCCTCTGTTACCTGGGATAGCTCTGGTGAGCAAACGCTGAACTTAAAACCAATCAACCTAACAAACATGAACTAAGAATTGCTACACTCAGTGTAGGTTCACTGACAGGAAGCAGCTTGGAAGTGGATGTCTTGATGATACAGAGAATGCTGCACATTCTATGTATTCAAGAGACAAGATGGAAGGGCAGTGGAGAAAAGGTGCCTGGTTTGGGATTCAGACTCTACTGCTCAGGAGCAGGACAGACTAGAAATGGTGTAAGAATTGTGGTGAGGGAAAGGCTTCAGAATGCAGTAGGAGATATCAGGATTAGTCATAGACTCATGGCAATCAGACTCCAGCCTAATAATAGGGCAGTAGTCATAATCTCAGCCTATGATAGGGCAGTATTAATAATCTCAGCCTATGATAGGGCAGTATTCATAATCTCGGCCTATGCCCACAGCAGGGTTGTGATAATGAGGAAAAGAGTGCATTCAGACAGCAGTTGCAGGACCTGCTAGATAAAGTAAGACAACATGAATTGGTGTTGATAACTGGTGACTTGAATGCACATATTGGGACAGACAGAACAGGATACAAGGACTATCTAGGTCCACATGGGTGGAGCAACATAAATAAAGAAGGAGAGACCATTCTAGATTTCTCTCTGGCAAATGGGTTGAAAGTAGTCAATACATGGTTCAGAAAGAGAGACAGTCACACGATCACATACAAGAGTGGCCAAAATGAAACTCATGTCGACTTCTTCCTAGTAAGGAAATGGCACTGGGGTACAATCAGTGATTACAAAGTCATCTCCAGTGAAACAGTTGGCCCACAGCATAAACCA
Source organism: Protopterus annectens (assembly GCF_019279795.1). Taxonomy (NCBI): domain Eukaryota; kingdom Metazoa; phylum Chordata; order Ceratodontiformes; family Protopteridae; genus Protopterus; species Protopterus annectens. The sequence continues at coordinate 554,375,914 of NC_056745.1, read as the reverse complement.
GTGGCTGCCACACTCTACTGCAAGCAATAGTGAAAGAAGTGTCAAAGGTCAACAGAGACCAGGTCCAAGACCTGGAAGTTAACTGGAGAGATCCCCAAGAAGAAGAAGAAGAGGAAATAAGTGGAGTTGACGAAAAATGGCAGTGCCTCAAAACATCATGTGTGAGGACTACAGAACAGATATGTGGCCAAGCAAGGTATGGAAATCAGGCACATAAGGAAAGCTGGTGGTGGAATGCAGAAGTCCAGGAAGTCATCAAAAGAAAGGAGTGCAGGAAAAAGTGGGAGACAGAAAACCTGACCAGGCTAGGAAGCTATATTGGCTGGTAAATAAAGAAGCTAAGAAAGGAGTTGCATTAGCAAAGAACATGGCATCAGAGGCGCTCTACCAGCTTCTGGAAAGTGACTCAGTAGATGATACAAAGAAACTATATCAGGTTGCATGGCAAACACAGAAAGATAAAGAAAATAGTTAGACACCCTTTAAAAGGGATCCCTGCTCACCAGTCTACAGGACATCAAAGGCAGATGGAAGAAGTGCTTCCTGCAGCTTCTGAATGAAGAAAACCCCAGAGAAGCTGCACTGCCTCAGACACACCCTACGATGAGAGAAAAAGAGGAGTCCACCCTAGAAGAAGGTACAAATAGGAAAATGAAGTCAGGGAAAGGAGCAGGATCAGATGAGGTCACAGTAGATTTGGTAAAGATACTGGATGAGATAGGGGATAAATCTCTCCTGAGGGTACTCATAGCAGTTTGGAGAGAAAGGTGTATCCCAGATGACTGGAGAATAAGAATACTCATGATAATGTACAAGAACAAAGAGGATGACCACAACTGTGGGCATTATAGATGTATCAAATGCCTGTCACACACCATGAAAGTTCTAGAAAGGGTAATTGATAAATGGATACACAGAGTAGTAAAAAGTAAGATGGGGGATGAGCAGTTCAGATTCAGTTCAGGATGCAACACAAATGACATGTTTGCAGTGAGACAGACAATTAAGAAGAAGCTAGAGATGAGGAAAGAGTCCAACTGGGCTTTCCTAGACTTGGAAAAAGCATACGATAAGGTCCCAAGAAAGCTGATTTGAGCAATACTGAGGTGGTTTGAGATTCCAGAACATTGATAGAATTAATGCAGATGATGTACAAGGACCTGATGACTCAAGTACGAACAGTGTTTGATCTCACAGAGGGGTTCCCAGTGGGAGTGGGTGTGCACCATTGTTCAGCTCTGAGCCCACTACTGTTCATACTGGTGATGGAGTACATTAGCAAACACTTTGGAGGGGACCGATCAACAAAATTGCTGCATGCAGATGATGTGGCATTACAGGCAGACTCTGAGCAAGAACTTCAATAAAGTATAAGGAAATGGAATGAAAAACTGAAGGCACACAGGATGAAACTAAGTACAGATAATACAGTAGTAAAGGCAGCAAAGTGGGGAAATCAGAAGAAGCTGAGAATTGAGGTAGAAGGGAAGATAGTGGAATACGTTAATAGCTTCAAGTATCTGGGAGGGTTGGTTAAGAAGAAGGGAAGTCTGAATGAAGAGGTCAAAGCTAGAATCAGAGGAGCTGCAGTCAACTGGCATAGAATGCTGGTGTAGTATATGACAGAAGATGCCAAAGAAACTGAAAAGTAAGGTGTACAAGTCAGTGGTGCGACCAGTACTACTGTATGGTACAGAACCCTGGGCAGTAGAGGCAGAGTAGATGAGGAAGCTAGAGGTGATGAAAATGAAGTGCCTGAGAAGGGTGGTAGGATGCACACTGTGGGACAGAAAAAAGAATGAGGACATAAGAGCAGAAGCCAAAATAGCTCCAATTGCAGAAAAGATCAAAGAAAACAGATTATGTTGGTTCAGGTACATGTGCAGAAAAGCAGAAGACAATCTGGTTAAGAAGATTTGGGACAGACAGGAAGAAGGTAAGAGGAAACGAGGGCATCCAGTAAAGAGGTAGATGGATTGTGTAAGAGCCGATCTGTGACAGTCAGGCATGAGTGTTGAAGAAGGCAGGAATGTGGCATTGAATCGAGAGAGATGGTGACAGTTAACACAATACCCCAACCCCATGTAGGAAATGGGAAACAAGGGCTGATGATGGTGGTGGTGGTGATTCTTCTGTGAATATCAAATGATCATTTCTGGAATCCTCAGTGTTGCTTGATTTTGAATGTGCCTTTCAATCTCCTTTAACTATCTTCAAGTGACATACATGCTGTTAGTAGCGTTTTTATTGTTTCACTGAGGGGTACTCAGTTAAACTGGCTTGCATAAACTCAGATATTGGTGGCACTATATTCTCTTTAGACTCAATGGACTCTTATAAAAACAAAGTATGTGTTTTATTTTCTGTGAGCTGTTTTATTTGGAAAACATTTCTATTAAGTCAATATGTGTAAAATTAATAAAAAAAAGAAATACAGTATTTTATTTGTATGGTAAGAGTTCATGGGTTCATAGATTAGTACTAGGCTAACTGTCCTTATGGACTATTTTAAGCCTAGCCAATTATACCATGTGAAAATCAAACCCTGCACCTTGTGTCTGTAAGGTAAACACCCTAATCATTATGCCAACCTCCCTCAATCAGATATTTATATGTGTTGTATGGTATAAATTTAGTTGCAGTAATGTCATTCATGAGCAACAGCCCCTTCCCCCAATCTTTTAGCTTATCAAAGTGGGATAGAATGAATTTGTAAGTTAACGACTACAGTATTAACTGAACACTTACCTGTTCAGGAACCCTCCTCCTCTAGTACAGATTTAACTGGTATTATGTTTATCTGACATTTTAAGATGAATAATTATGGTTGCTTCTTTGTGTGATAGTTGATCTTGGCTCTGAATGACATTTTTCTCCTGTAAACTTGCTCCATGTAGATCATATTCAGATGGTTGGTATGGAAACTTTGGATCCATGTTCTTTTACTTAACAGGTACAGCTTTTATTTCCAGTTTACCTGGTGGTTTGACACTTTTGAAGGTAGGTCAATGTGGTCTTTTGTTGCCTGGTATCACCCCCTCTGTAGCATAATGACATAATCACATCTGGAGGCATCCAATATCACACTGGATGATTTTTTTAAGCATGAGTAGCACATAGCTTTAGATTTACAAGAGCCTGAAGTTTGATAAATCAGCTAGACTGCTCTAAAATTTTGGCCCTGACCGTATTTTGTTTCTGGTTATGGCCTACAGTTACTGCACCAAGAATCGGAGGGTTGTTTAACTGTGTATTGTGAAATCTTTAGATTTCATGACTATGTGTGCCATGGAGGAGTTTATGGGTATGACAACCAAAGGGAGTAATGGTAGATGTACTGATAAATTGACTTTCAATGTAATTTTTATGTAAACTTTCTCTGTATTACTGTTGAGCTGGGCTGACATTTGGATTAAATAGTGGAGTAAATCAGGGGCAGCCTTAGCTGAACTGGTAAAGGGCACTGCTACCAACTGCCCCCTGGATCCCATAACCTGGCATATCCACATCATCCAGATGCCACAGGAGTTCTAGCTGATCCAAGGTGCATTTTAGTGTTTTTGAAATGGCTCTTTCACCAAATGATGGCCTGAAAAAATCGTGATTAAGAAAGGAAATTGTTTTCAGCTTTGCTTTTTTCTGCATCCTTTCAACACACCCTGATGGACCACGGGTATATTGTTACAGCTGCAGAGAAAATAATTGCATTATGTTGGGGCTGTGGTGGCTGCTAATTCCCCAGAAGTCATGGGGGTTGTAGATGCTCTGAGTTTTCTCCAGCCTTGGCCTGAACAGAAATCATGACCAAGGAAAGAAATTCAGTCTCAAGTTTTTTATTTTTGGTTTTGCAAGATAAAAATAAATTGTATGCATTGCTTAAACAATAAACTGAGAAGACAAATACTTGGGAAGTTAAATAAATTATACCTGAGAACAGTACCTATATCTCCCTATGCCCCCACCCAAAAAATAAAGGTAGTCACCTTTTTCTAACCCCCTCTGTTGCTAGATTGGGATAAAAATTATTGCACAAAAGGCCATACTCATATATTGCAAGTTGCTGCTGTCATATTTATATGCAAAATGCCTCTTCACCCCCTACCCCCATATCCCCCTGATGCCAAAATAGAACAAAGCTGATAAAAACAAACACAACTGAACATATTTTAACCTGTTGCTGTCAGACAAATATAAACAAAATGTTTCCTTACTCTTCTTCAAATGATAGCAGGCTGCATATGCATCTGATGTTTGATTATGAGGAATGTGAAAAAATAATGATCACTGTAATAATTTGCTCCCTCACAAGCTATAATGATCCCCGGTGCACACTCCTAAATTTTGTGAGGAAAGTTAAGGAAATAATAACCATACTGTCTCAAGACCAGCAAAAGAATTAGTGACCAATGCAGACCTCTGAGATTTGGGAGGAAAATTAAAGAAATAATGATATCACCCTCCCACCCCAGCCCCCATACAAGCCACAGTGACCTTCACAGCTTGCCTCTGAGTAG